>NW_020838067.1:139619-207567 GCF_003676395.1 Aethalodelphis obliquidens | reverse complement strand
CCACACGCGCCTCAGCCCCACACGCGCCTCAGCCCCACACGCGCCTCGCCCCACGCGCGCCTCACCCCACACAGCTCCTCCCCTCCTATACGTGCATCCTTGGAAAAGTTAAACTTATGTGCCTCCTCAGGGTGGTGAAGACGCAGGGGATAATGCATCTGCATCACAGGACTCGTGGCCTGTCCCCACCCCCAGCACAAACCCTCAGCGGCGCTGCCGTTTTAACTCCCCCGCAGCGGAATCACCTGAAGGGCCGTTAACGGCAGCCGCGCTGGACCCACCTGGTGCTCTCCCGTCACCGGGGGGTGGGGAGCGGGGCGTCGGCGCCGACGCCGGGTGCTGTGGGCGCGGGCCCCACAGCTACCTGAGCTCCGGGCCGAGGGGGGTCCCCATCCCGCTCCCCAGGCCCCGGCCGCGCGGACCGCCCCCTGCTCCCCCAGTCCTGCCTCTTCCGCGTACGTTCTGCTCCACCCGGCTCCCGGCCCTCGGAGCCCCGGGCCCTCGGAGCCCCGGGCCGCCCCCTCCGCGCACCCCGCCCCGGGCTCATCGGGCGCAGAGCTGCACTCACCGGATAGCCCCGGGCGGCGGCGAGAAGCGACTCGGCTGGAAGAGCAGCGAGGCCGCTGGGGCCACGGAGGAGGCGGGACTGCGGCCTTCTCCCAAAGCCCGCCCTAAAAAGTCCCCGCCCAGCCCCGGAGTCCCCGCCCCCGGGCCCGGAGTCCCCGCCCCCAAACCCGGAGCCGCGCTCCCCGGCCCCCTCCGCCCGGCCGCGAGGACCGGGACTCTGGGCCGGGTCTCGGGGGCGGGACAGGCCCTGGGGCGGGGCTGGGGGGGACCGGCGGGGGAAGGGACGGTTGGGCCGCGCAGATCGCCTTCCCCCCTTCCCGGGCTGCAGGGCGGGCTCCCCAGGATTCTGGCGGCTGCAGGGCCGCGGGCAGGCCCGGAGGAGGGGCGTGAGGGCCCGTCTTCCCCCGTCGGTGTCGTCCCGGAAACGCTCGGGCGGCCCGGGGCAGTAAAATGGCCCCACGCCCCTCGGGCCGCGGGCATGCGCTGCATCGTGCCTTTTTTTTTTTTCATCTAAATCCTGGGCCCCGCACACGCCTTTTTTTCTCCCGCAGTAATTTTAAAGCATCCAGCAGACATATTTCACCTGTAAATACTTGAATCTTTATCTAATCGATAAGGCCTGTTTTCTGAAACATTTCCATAATACCAGCATCACACCTGCCAAAGTTAATAATACCCAGCGGTTCAGCTTTCCTCGATGCACTCAAAACTATCTTTTGACCGTTGCCCTGCTCTAGCCAAGGTGGGAGGAGGGATGAGATTTTGGAGGGAGTCTCAGGCAAAGCTCACCTGCAGGGTTTGCTAGGAGCCTGCTCAGGGTCACAGCCAGAATGTGGTCCCACGGAGGGAAGTCCCAGGCAGGGGAGGGACCATCAAGTGCAGATGGAGGCCAGATATTTAGCAAGACTCAGTAAATACTGCACTATATTATTTCAACAAAAGACAACTTTGCGTGTGAAACACAGAGTTCTCCAGTCACAGACACACGTGCACTCTGTTTTTCAGGACATGTGGCCTTCTTGATCCATGTCTGCTTTTGGAGCTCCCCAGGCGCCTGGACTTCAGAGGGCCAGCCATCCTTTGGCCCCTCCTGCCCTCCCCATGAAACAGGGTTCATGTCACCTGTAGCCAGGAGTCCTGCTCTCAACTTTGTAGACCTGCTCCAGCTACCTGGGACCCAGGAATTCCCACTGGCTCCAAGCCCCTTCCGCTGATGTGCCCAGATCAGCAATCCAAAGAAGAAACGGGTCCAGGAACACAGGCTTTCCCTTCCCACAGGGCCACTGGGAAGTCCAGTGGCCTCCCAAGTTGCTATGGAGGTACATTTGTCAAGGCCAGAAATTAGAATGACCCCCTTTTACAACTTGTTTGTTTTATTTGCAATTCCTATGAATGCAAATATGCCTTGTGGGCCCCCATTTGTACTCTTGCCCTGGGTTCTGTAAATTTTGTGGCTGTCTTGGTTCAGTATAATTATGGGCACAAGAAACATTTCATTTTATTCTTAGCTTTACTACAAGAAAAATAAACCAGCAAAAGCATAATGATAAATGGCAACTTACAGTTGACCTCCGTAGTAGAGAAAGCATGAGAGAATGTAGCCCTCTTGCAAAGGGGCAGACGCAGCCAGGCTCCAAAGGATGGCTGCCACGCCAGGATGTGGGGCCCGTTCTCTGGGGCCTCGGCAGGTGGCAGGCAGCGTGCACCAGTCCTGCAAGCTGGCTCGTGCCCAGTTTGCCCCTTCGCTTCCCCTCTCACTGGTGTTTACAGGTGCCCAGAGCGCTGGGTGTCCAGGGCCCTGGCCAGATTCCCAGCAGTGAGTAGCTTTTGCGAAGAGCTACTCTGCCCAAACTGTAGTTTCTGGATGGAAATGTAAGAAATGCAGACACGAAAGACGTTTGCAAATAATATAGTTCCATACAGTGTTAGGGGATATTATGGGCTCAGCTGTGGCTTCAAAATTCACATGCTGAAGCCCTGACCTCCAGCGTGCCTGTATTTGGAAATGGGGCCTATAAGGAGGCAATAAAGGTTAACTAAGGTCACGGAGGGGGGCCCGGCTAGGACTGGTGTCCTAACGAGGAGCTGCGGCCCTGTGATGACCCAGCGAGCAGGTGGCCGTCTACAAGCCGGGAAGAAGAGCCTCGCCAGAAACCAACCCTGCAGGCACCTTGATCTGGGAACTTCCAGCCTCCAGAACCGTGAGAAGATAAACTTCTGTGGTTTAAGCAGCTCCGTCCCTGGCGTTCTGCTATAGCACCCTAATCTGACTAAGGCACGGGTTAATACTTCACAGCAAGCTGACTTTAGGAAAGCTGTGAACCTCCGCTTTCTCATCTGTAACGTGGGGATAGTATTAGTGCTGCCTCACAGGTCGGAGGACGACAGGAAGGTCCTTGTGAAGCCCTCAGCACACGAACGGGGAGCCCAGTAGGTGTTTGCTGCTACTGAGTTTATTGTTATCATTAAAGTTCTGACGGATGAGTCCAGGCACCCGGATGGCCCACTGGGGGATGTTTGGGGCACAAGGAAGGCCTGACCCTGCCTGCACCTTTCCTCATGTCTGTCCCAGATTCCTGCTGTCACTCTGCCACCACGGCATCCACCCTTGTTCCCAGCCAGTCCTTGTCTTCCCCAAATGACCTTCAGTTTGGTGGCAGCAGCCCTGGCGCCACCCCCTTCCCTCCTGCCCTCCATGCCCACCCAGTGTGAGGGCCGGTGGGCAGACCTGCTGGGCGGGGGCCCTTGTGACGGGCTGGCCAAGCCCTGCCCTCCCGCGCAGACTGACCCCGCAAAGTGACGGGAGTTTAGGGCCCTCGGCCTCTTCCCACAATGAGCCCACCTGCCCTGCAGTGCCGCTCAGCTGTGCCTTCATCGCCCCCGGCCTCCTGCCCACCCCGTCCCACACAGCCTCCCTCTGCACGGCCTCCTTCGGCCTCTGCTTGGGAATTGTCGCCCCCGGGGGGTGTCAGGCACGGGTCCTCAACCTCCTTCCTGTGATCTCCCGACGCCTCTTAGCCACGTCACTGTGCTATATACTAGGGAGGGTATTTTTGCCTCTCACACCCCAAATTCCTCAGGGGACTGTTGGTTCGTCCTTGGATTCCCGCCGGGAAGAGACCTGGAGATGAGCTTGTCTGGGAGGTGGTCCCAGGAAACCCGCTGGGAGAGTCGGGGGGTGGGGGGACCGGGAGGCAGCCGGGGCGCCTGGAGCTCAGTCCGTGGAGATCCCACCCCAAGGCCCTGCCAACTCCTATCCCACCAGGCCTCAAGTGAGGGCTGCTTCCAGGACAACGGAGCCCTGGACCTTGAGGCCAGGTGGGCAGGTGGCTCACGAGGGCAGAGAGACGTCCCAGGAGTCCCTGCAGGTCCCACAGCCAGGCTGCAGGACTTAAGATATCCAGGCACGCGCTCTGGGCCCCTGTGCTTTCTGTGTGGCCCGCAGACCCCCTTTCTCGGATGAGGAAACTCCCAAAGGTCAAGGCCATGCCTCGAGAGGCAGAGCCGGGCTTCAGACTCTGTTCTAAGGCCAGTCTCTCCATTCCATCGGTCTCTTTCAAACAGATGACAGTGAGTGGATGAAAGGCCGCACTCTGGTTAACCCAGGGCTCCAGGTAAGAGTTCACCGCTCTACGATGGTCTGGTGTTTGGTACTAAAGTCATAATATCGCATTTCCAGGTGAAACAGTAAAATTCCAAGGAATGCAATTTGGTCTCTACTGACTCTGAAGCCTTGTCTAGGGCCCTCAGGGATCCCCCCGTGGCTCTCGGATAATCCAGGGCCGGCGCTGCCTTCCCAGCCCAGCCTGCTCTGCTCAGCAGAGGCCGGCCCTGTGCTTCACTCAGACGACCCTCGTGGGCTTCTGTGGGGACATCACGGAGACCCAGGAGCGGAAGGGGCTGCGAGGCCAGAGGCTCGGGCCTTTGAGTGCCCAGCTCAGCGCCCTCCTGCCAGGTGCTCAGGAGCTGGGCCTGGGGGGCAGCAGGGAGGAAGAAACGGGCCTGCCCTCCAGGGTGCCCAGCAGGGCTGGGTCAGGGGCGTGGGACCTCTCGCCCTGCTGGACGGCCTCCCCACGGCAGGCAGCCTGGGGGTCTTCTCCACCCTACACTGCCGAGGCCCGAGCAGGCGGCAGCGGGACTCACCTGCCTGAAATGCGGGCACTTGGGTGCACCTTGGAGAAGTTGCTGGTTCTCCCTCCAGGTGGGGCATCAGGAGCGATGGTCCAGCTCCCAGGACCCGGCTGGGCGGGGCCGCCGAAGGGAGCAGCCACGGAGAAGGCGCCTCGGGGCCCCGGACCTGCAGGGCCCGAAGTGACGGAGCCACCGCTAAAAACAGTCCTGCACTTTGAAGAGATCTGGGGTCAGCGAGAGTCTGTCCCCGACCCGTGAGATGCGGATGTCCCCTCCCCAGCGTCTCCCAAAGGCCGTGCCCTGACTTGGAGTCTGGCCCATAAGAAAGACGTATTTGGTCTTTGCCCACCGTTCCTGGCACGGAGCTCCCAAAACCCTTGGAATTTCCTCTGCTGAGAGGGATGAAGGTGTCTTTCCTTATGTTGATGAGCTGACTCTGGGAAACCACCCAAGGGTGGGGCTGGATGCCAGTGGAGCCGCCGTGTGATCAGAGGCCTGGAACGTGGGTCCCAGCCCCTGACCTTCCGGGAGGGCAGGGGGGCTGGAGGCGGAATCAGTCACCAGTGGCCGTGATGTAGTCAATCACGCCCGCGTAAGGAACCCTCCATAGAAACCCCGAAGGAGCAGGTTCAGAGAGCGCCCAGGCTGGGAAGGCGTGGAGGCTGGGGGGGGGGGGGGGGGGGGGATGGGCATGGAAGCTCGGGGCCCTTCTCCCACCCTCCCCAGAGCGTCTCTTCCATCTGGCTGCCCCTGAGCCACGCCTCTTATCAGAAGCCTATGATCTAGTAAGTCAAATGTTCCTCTGAGTTCTCTGAGCTGCTCTAGCAAGTTAATCCAACCTGAGGAGGGGGCCGTGGGAACCTCTCATCTACAGCCGGTGGGTCAGAGGCACATGTGACAACCTGGCTTCAACTGGCATCTGAAGTCGGGGGGCGGGCAGACTTGCGGGACTGAGCCCATAACCTGGGGGATCTGATGCCCTCACAGCTCTAAACTGTTGTGTACTGTGTAGAGACTAGGCACAGATTTACAGGTGAAGAGTGTGCATCTTCTTCCTTCTGGCGGTGAGCGACAGCTCAGCTCCGTGAGTCGCCTCACTTGCCGTTAACATTAAAGTCTCTGCTGGGAGAGTTTCAGTTTTGCAAGATGAACAAGTTCTGAAGGTGATGCTGGTGACGGTTGCCTGGCAACATGAGCATACTTAACGCCACTGACCTGTACACTTGAAAGGGGTTAAGATGGTTACGTTTTATGTTAGGTGTACTCTACCACAATTTTATAATTTTGGAGCCTTTCGTAAACACACAGGCCCTGATCAGGCCCCACCCGCTTTGCAGTTGAGCCCCCTGGTTCTACCGCGAGAGCAATCTGATTTCAGGTTAGTTCCCGGAGCCTGAGCGAAGCCCAGCTCTCCCACCTCTATGTACCGAAGCACATAATATTTTCTTTAAAATCCCTTCCTTTTATTTCTCATCTGTATTACAGTGAGGGCAATATATTAATTTATTTAGATTACATGTATAGGTGGGTAATGTGACCTGCAAATCATTAGAGGATATAGAAAGGGTGATATAAAAATATGTGTAATATAAAATGAAGATATGGGATGGGCAGCATCGAGAATACTGACTTAACTATTTCCCTAGGGGTTGATACTTCGGATGCTCCAAAAACGTATGGCTTTACTACAGCCTCCTGTAGTCTAGCCCTTCCTTCCCCGCCTGAGTCCTCTAGTCTAACCTGCACTGAAACATTGACTCAGAGATCTCACTCCTTAAAGCTGTCCATATCAGTTAGCTTTTGCTGCACGAGAAACCACCCTGCCACTGCAAGGCTGGAAGCAGCAGTCATATTCATCCCACGATTCAGTGGCCAGTGCTGGGGCTGGTCTCCTCGGGTCCTCACCCGCGAGTCTGCGGTCAGTTCCCGGCCACTTCGGTGGCTGTGCTCTGGGGCCCAGCGACACTGGGCCCATGTCTCTCACCCTCCGCGAGACTGGTTCAAGCGCGGAAGCTGTGTGTGTTCTCGAGGCTGAGGCTTGGACCAGGCACCGCCTCCCATCTGCCACACCCTACTGGTCAAAGTGAGCCACGAGACCCGCCCAGTTCAAGGGGTGGAGAAGCAACCCCGTTACTTGGTGGAAGCAGCTCCCAAAATCGTGGCCGTTTTTAGGCCTCGCCACGTGGGTCCCACCTCATTCCCTCTCCCTGCAGGTCTTTGCTCAAATCCCCCTTTATCAGAAGGGCCTTCCTGAGCGCCCCGTATAACATGGAGCGCACCACTCACTCTCCCCCCAGACAGCACTCCCCATGCTTCACTGCTGCGGTTTTCTCCAAGCACTTATCACCAGATCACATCTACTATATGAAATAGAAAGCAGACGCCTGGCTGCCCCACGTGTCCCCTCCGTGTCCCCTTGAGTACAGAACCACCTCGTCTCTGGGACCATGTCCTCTGGAGGGAAGGAGGGGAAGGAGCTTACACAGCATTCCCGCCTCACCGCCCCCCCCCCCCCCCCCCCGAGACCCATGGGGCCTCCTCCCTTCGAATCCTCTTTCCTTTATTATGTGGAGCAATCCTGTGACCATGTTTTGATCCTGAACATCCCCACCAGCCCCAATTTTACCACAGCGGAGATTTTTTCCTGAATAAATGCAAGGCTTGGCCTCCGGTGAGTTCCAGCTCTTCAAGTCCGATCCGCGGAGAGCCGAGAACGGCAGCGTGAGCAGCGGGCAACGCCAGCCCCGCTCCCACCGAGCCCTACAGCTAGAGCAGGGGTGCCCACACCCCAGCTGCCCTGCAGGGGTCGTAGTGGCTGTGGTTGGACGTGTCCTCAGCTCACCTTGCGGAAGGTCCTGAGAACAACTGTCTGAAGCCTACTGCTGTCGATGAAAAATTAATCAGTGGTCAATCTGGGAAAGAAACAGAAGATTTAATTCGAGCCAACCTGAGGCTTACAACCCGGGAGACGGTTTCTCCGAAAACTCTGAGGGCTGTCCTGAAGAGGTGCGGGGGGAGGCCAGCATGTGTGATTCTGACGAAGGGCTACGTGCGGCCAAGCACACGGCTTGGTAGGAGGTCACTGCTATCCACGAGGGACAGATACCTTAATGGTTTTAGTGCTTTTCTAAGTGTGGGAAGAGGTGAGAATCCAGGTTCATAAAAATATTCTCCTGGAAATATCGAACTCTCTGAGGGTCAGTTCTGCCAGTTTTCCCCGAGCCAAAGTGCCTCACCCTGAATTCCTTTCAGCGTGTCCTGGAAGTCAGCGACTGTGGTGGTTGATGACTTCATTCTTGTGGGACTGGGTGGTGGGCAACATTCTTTAGGTCACAACCCCCTCCTTTTTGTCTTAATTTTGACCAAGGTTTTGTCTTGGGGCATTTCATGACCAATGTACCCCATGGCACTAGGAATGCTCATTCCCAGGTCAGGCGAGGATTCCCTCGATAGGCCACTCAATGTGCTGTTACTGGACTAGGCCCTGTTAACAGTAGCCCAAAGCCTCTGGGCCGCCTGTCCTACTAGTCTGTTATGGTCCTGGAAACGGTTCCCTCTTGTAGCTTCTTCCCACATCTAGAGTTACGCTGTTACAATCACTGATCTTCCAGAACTATGAATTTGACCATTGTTTTAGGTCACCTAGTCGTCATTATTTTTATCGGGTTTGGTAATGCAAGAAACAATAATCTTGTAAAATAGGCAGCATACAAGTAATACAGCTAGTGACATGAATACGGTCATAAGTAAGTATTTGAGCTAAGAACTTCTTTTAGGTGCAGCCCAGTATCTCCCCAGGTCGTCTGACCAGTCTGTTCTGCACCAATCACTACCTTTAAGGGAAATGATATAGTGGCCTTGCCCATAAAGTCCACCAAAGATGTCTGCACGTACAAGGTGAGTGGTGGGTCATCGTGACCTCTTAGAGGATAAGGAAAGGAATGTTACCTTCTAAGGAGTTCCATGGCTGTCGCCAGAAGGAGGAACGTGGATTTCTGTGGCTGGGCAGATATTTCTGCCATTGGGGAGGTCCGGTTACACCCAATGCAGACGCCCATGCACACTAGTGGGGAGGGAGGAGGCCAAGGGCAGAGAAGAAGTTTAATTTTTTCTTGTCTTGCCTTAAAATACGAATTTAATTTCATCACCACCCTGCGTAAAATCGTGTAAGACAACGGTCATCACATTGTAAAATGTGTTTTAGGAGGACTCGTGAGATGAATTCCGTTCTCTTCTCCAGAAACACAAGCTTGTTTCTGTCGCACAGACACCGCGAATTAGGTCACCGATCAGGTTTCCTCGCACTCTCGGCAGCTGGAAAGCCCTGACTAAACTGCGCTCCAGCTTTAGGAGCGGATAGGGTTTCCCTGCAGGCAGTGTGGGCGCCACCGCGTTCCTGCTCACCTTCCTAGCGCCCTTCTCTGCCCTGATTCACCCACGCATATGTTAATTGTATTATTTTTCTAAGCTGCCTTGAACTTGTCTGTCAACTCGGTGAGGACAAATGCATTTAAACATTATAAAAAGGGAGGGGCAAGTTCACTGTCTCCATGTAACGGGCTGCTGGCGGTCCCCTCCGGGCGCCGCCCAGCCTTATCTGCTTGTTGGGAAAACGCCCACCATCAGGCCGCTTCCAGCCCGCCCCAGGGAAGGAGGGAGGGAGTGACAGCCTGAGCCCCGACTCCCCTTGCAGGCTGAGCCCCAGGAGGGGCAGCTCCACGTCCGCTAGAGCTCTGTCCACTTGACTGGGCTCTGTGGCCACTGCCCGGCTGCAAAGGACGCTGGGAACTCTATCCTTCACGCAGCCACGTGCCCGGGTACAATTTGGGAGTTCTATGACTTAGGAAAGAAGGGAAAGAAATGGCAGATAACTCACAGTCTTATTCTCCTTACTGTGAGATACTAGAAAATACATGTTTTCTCTGCCCCAGCTCCTGGCACAGAGCCCCTGAACGCTTGTAATTTCCTAAATGATAAGAACACTGGGAACATCTTTTGTTCACTGAGGCGACTCTCGGGGGGCTCCTGGTGGGGTTGGTCACCAGAAAGACGAGGCCAGGATGAGAAGCTTCCGATTCTCAGCTCCTCTCCCCCTCCCACCATCCTCCAGAGAGGGGAGAGGGGCCGCGAATGGAGTTGATGATGGATCACGCTTACACGAAGAAGGCACAAAATACCCCAACAGGACAGGGTCCAGGGGCTGAGCACAGCCACACCGGGAGGGTGGCACCCCCACGTCCATGGGACAGAAGCTCCCGTGCTCAGACCCTCCCAGGCCTCGCCCTACGTACTCCGCCGTTCATCTGTTTCCTTTATCACGTCCTTTAATGAACTGATACATGTAGGTGAGTGTTTCCCTGAGTTCCGTGAGCTGCTCTAGCAAATGGACTGAACCCAAGGAGGGGGTCGTGGGAGCCTCTGCTGTGTAGCCACGTCAGACAGAAGTTGGAGGTAACCTGGGGACCCTGCTTGGGATTGGCACCCGGGGGGCAGTGCTGTGGGGCTGAGCCCTCAATCTGTGGGGTCTGACACCAGCTCCGGGCAGCAGTGGCAGAATTTGGTTAAATTGCAGGACACTCAGCTGGTGTCACGGGACCAGCCCCCCGACATGTAGTGACCAGAAGTGACCTGTTCTGTGTGGAAGTGAAGGAGCCTCACTGGAGAGACAGACCCAGGCGGGAGAACTGGGTGCTTTTCTTATACACTTGCCTGTGGCTTCTGAAGGATTCCTGAATCCCTTCTGGAGACAGGATTCAGGACAAAGCCAGGCGCTGCTTCGCACCTGAACCAGAATTCTCAAGTGCACCTTAGTCGCCCGGCCAGCCAAGCCCTGGGCCACGGGGAGGAAGGTGTTTCCTAGCTCGACCTGGGCGAGGACGGGCTGTGCTCCAGGCCCTGCCTGCTCTTCTGCCTGCGGGGCTGTTTTCAGGGAAGCCAGGCTGACCCCTGGGGACCCTGCAGGCTCCCACCTGGCGAGGGGGGCAGTAGACCAGCTGCTGAGGGCCAGGCCGGCTGCAGAGCCCGGAATCTGCTGTGGACGCCCTGGCCCTGGGGTCGGGGGGTTGGAGGTGAAGCAACGGGGACCCAGCAAAGGGGCAGGAGTGGGAGTGTCACTCCAGTTAGGAGATAATAAGGCAGGTCCATGTCCCCTCAGACAGGGCCGGTCCCCTCCACCGTGGGTCCTCACGAATGGCCCCAGGCAGGGGACAGAGTCCAGAGACGAAACACATTTCTCCCCTCTGTGGGCCATGAGACTGGAGACACGGCACCAGACTGGGCGGCTGGCCCTGCCTCAGGCAGGCAGGTGGGCATGGGGCGGGGTCTGGCTCCGGGGCCGCGTCGCCCCTCGAGGCGGGGTTGCTGGTTCTTCCTGACCCCTAAGAAGGTCGGGGGATAAGAGAGGACACAGGGAGAGAGGCCGCCCCAAGGCAGAGCGGGGCCCGGGGGCAGCCTGCTGCCCAGACCAGCCCCGGAGCGAGTCTGGGACCCCTGCCTGCTCGGAGTTGCTGGGCTGTTCTGCCGGCAGGCGTGTCCGAGGTCCTCGCTCCTGGGATCTGAGAACGACGACGTCCACTCAGCCCCCTGGTTTATAAACGGGTGAAACCGTGGGCCAGGGGAAGGGTTAAGTGACCCACACGCGGGGCGGGGGCAGGGAGGCTGTGTGCAGGTAGCGTCTAGGGAGCAAGGAACCCGCTCCTCATGGCTCTTCTGCCACTCTCCAGGGAGGGCGGGACACTGAGGGCCGGACGGACGGAGAGGAAGGCCGCATGGCAGGGGCCAGGAGAAGCGGGGAGGCCGCCGGGCCCCGGAAGACACAGGCAGGGCGAAGGGGGAGCACGCCCATCGGGGGGGGCCGTGGACGGGTCTGCTCGGCAAGGGGGGAGGGTCCGGCCACTTGCTGGAGAGGCGTCCACGGCTCAGCCTGCTTCCTCCCTGGCGTCTCCCGGGGTCACCCCAACAGACGTGCGTCCTAACTTCATCTCAGCACCCGGTTTCTGAGGCGGGAGCCGACACCCTGCCCAGGAGGGCGCCTGGCTCTCCCGAGCCCGGCCAGCTGGCCCGAGAGCAGGACCCGCTCGGAGGGCCTGGGCACACAGACGCGCCGGGACGCAGGGTGCCAGCCAGAACCTTTATTCGCACGGGGCCGCTTTCTGCCTGAGACGACGGCCGCGCTGACGGGACAGGATGGGGGTCCCAGATGGGGACAGGGGTGCAGGCAGGAGGCCTCCACCACGTTCAGGGAGGGGCTGTGCACTGCGGGGGGCGAGCCCACAGCCGCGGACACATCCTGAGGCCCTCCTCAGTACTCGAAGGTAACCGTCTTGACCCGCAGGTATTCATTCAGAGCCGCCTCTCCTGCAAGACACCGCGAGCCCGGGAGCAACGTCACGGTCCCGGCAGCGCTGTGGTCTCATGACCCCGTTGGCCCCATAGCTGAGAAAAGCATTGTGCTCTCCTGCACCTTCGCACCCCCCTGCCCCGCTGCAAGCCTGACTTCAGAGTTGATCCCCGACTGGACCTAACCCCCAGCTTCTGGCTTCCACAGTGGCGGGATGCGGGGAGTGGGACCCAGCCTACATTACAGAGCAGCCAGGGAAAGAGGGGTGCCGGGCAGAAGTCCTCTTCCCTGGGCAGGCAGGCCCGGTGACACCATCTCTACACTGGGACTCACGTCACCACATCGGGCACGCTCGGCCCCCGCGGGTTCCCCTCTCTGAAGCCTGAGCCCTGACCGTGGACCCAGGTCCCGCAATCCGGCCGTTGCCTGCCTCCCTGGCCTCCTGCCCGCCCCTGGGCCCACTCCAGCACTCGGCCTCTCTCTGCAGCTCCAAGACCAAAGCTGGTTCCCTCAGGACCCGCCGTCCCCTCTGGCAGGAATGCACGAACCTGGGCCTTCACGGCAGCTCCTCCAGCCACTCAGGTCTCAACCCAGAGGACACCTCCTCAGGGAGGCCCACCTGGCCCCCAGCTAAAGCCACCCTCCAGCCTCCTGTTCAGATCGCTCTGTCTGGACGGCTTCCAGCAGGATCTGGCTTCCAGCCCCACTTATCACCGATCCCCTCCCGGCAGGAAGTGAGCAGCCATCTCGTCAGCTCCACCCCTGGCCCCTGGGACCGAGCGGGCTCTAACCCACGTTTGTTGAATGGATAAATGAAAGCGGGCACGGTCAGGTTACCCAGGTCTTTGCCAAATCCCGACTGCTTGAAGCCTCCGAAGGGAGCGGCCACGTCGGTCTTGTTGTACGTGTTGACGAACACGGTGCCCGCCTCTAGCTTGTCGCTGACGTACAGGGCCTTGCTGATGTCCCTGGTGAAGACGCCAGAGGCCAGGCCGAACTCTGTGGCGTTGGCCCGAGACAGCACCGCATCCACGTCACTGCAGGGAAAAGCCAGGAGGGCCTCCGTGAGGAGGGCAAGCGTCCAGCCCTGGATGTGGGACCCAGAGAGACCTGCGCCCCCCGCCCCAGGGGGGAGCCCGACACGGCCGGCACAGGGCACAGACCGGTCAGCCCCACTGACCAAACTGCAGATTCACAAGCGAAACAAACAACGGTTGCTATTCCGGCCACTGAGGTTTGGCTGGCTCGTGACGCAGCCGGGGGTGCTCAGGGCTGAACCCAGCACGCCGTGGAGACGCCCAGAGAGACGCGGAGGACACTCCTGGTAGGCCCAGCCGCCCTGCGGTCCCCTGGGGTCCCCACCCCCGCGGCTGCGAGGAGTTTGCGGGGTCTGGGCTGCGTCCACAGCCCCCACCCGTCTGAGCTCCCCTCCCGGCCCCGCAGCTCATGCGAAGACCCCAGTAACAAGGGCAAGAGTCAGGCTGTCATGAGCCGTAAGTGGGCTTCCTACCCGCTGGCAAACCGAGAGATGATCATGACGGGCCCGAAGGACTCCTCCCGGGCTATGAACATGTGGTCCTCCACGTCCGTGAAGACGGTCGGCTCGAAGAAGAAACCTGTGGTGGAGACAGAGGAGTTCGTGACACTGTGGGTGGCTTTCCTGCCCCAGGCGCACGAGTCCTGACCCTCACAGCCTTTCAACTAAGTGCTGTAAGCACAGTGAGGTGATGCTGGGAGCTGGTCTGTCCACCGCCAGGGCTGCAGCTCGCAGCCGGACGAAACCTGGATTTTTCTAGTGACCTTTAGTCTGAAAGCACATCTGGATCCTTCGGCCAGTGCAGCCTCCGGAAGGCCCTCCATCGGCCCCGTGGAGGGGGGCTTGGACAGAGGTCCTGGTGGACAGGTCCTCCCAGGACAGCCTCCCCATCCTTCCTGATCCTGCGGGGTGGGCACTGCCTGCCCGGGGGTAGGGGCCGGTGCTCTCGGCCAGACACACCTTCTCCCATTCTGACTGCCGCCCCACAGGCCCTGGCTGCCCCACAAAACCATTTCTGGTGGCAGAAAGGCGTTCTCTGACTACTTCTCCTCTGGACATAGAGCTGCGGGCCCTGAGACCCGCTGGACTAAGCTTTAGTTTGGCCTGATTTAGGGAAAACCAAGAGACTTGAAATTTTCTGCCTCCAGGTGTTCAGAAGAACAAAAACAATTTTATCTCTAATAAAATATTCCGTATTTTTATAAACTATATTTTAACAGTAATTACAATTTCTAAAACATAAGTCGTGTATGAACACATGTTGACCCCTGGGGTGTGGCCTGTATTCACCCTGCCTGCAAAGGAAATGTGCCCCCAGGTCCCCGTGCTCCGGGGTGGCCAGTCTCCGCCCACACCTCCGTCCCGGCTGCGTGCCGGGCCCCGGGAAGGAGGGCTGCACGCCCGGGATCCCTCATCCTCTGGCCTCCAGGTGGGTGGGCCACTGGGAGAAGCCTGTATTCACAGCACTGTCCCCCATGGGGGCCCTCAGGCCAGGGGGTGGTGGGGAGCGGGCCCCACGGTTCCTGGGTGCTGCAGCCCTAGCTGCTCTGCAAAGGTGCCTTCATGTCACGTCAGCCCCAGACTCTGGCTTCGTGGAAGCCCAAGTTCGTGGGGGCAGGGAAGAGGGCAAGCAGACAGCGGTGGCACAGCGGCTACATAAGCTCCGTGCAGGTACGAGGTGCCCAGGAACGCCCGAGACCTGCGGGAGCACCACGGCCTGAGCCCGAGGTCACCTGAGTGATGAGGTCACCAGGTGGGGACGTTCAGGAGGCACCTGTAGGCGGAGGAGCAGCCAGCACACGAGCAGGAAGACGCCGGGCGTACTTGGAGGGAGAGTTAAGGGCCGCAGGTTGGACACAGGTGGGGAGACACGCCGGGGTGAGCTTGCCTCTGTGGAGGCGCTCACCGTGGGAGGGTTTCGGCATGGGAGACACACAGCCAGACGCGGCAGCCGCATAAGTGCATGACTCGGGGCTCAGGAGGCCCCCAGGACCCCCGTTCCGGTCCAGACTCAGGGGAGAGTCGGCACGATGGTGGCGGGGAAGATCTCCAGGTTTGAGAGAATCGGGCAGTTAATTAAGAGCTGGGGTCAAGAAAGGGAGGAGCCTGGAATCCGTTCCCTCCTTCCCTCCTTCACGCCATCGGGCGGACAGGCTGGCGTGGGCTCGGTGCCGGCACCAAGGGTTGGATGGTGAGGGTGTAGGAAACAGACGTGTGCCTGACACGGGGAGCAGGAGGTCCGAGGGGGAGCAGCCCAGATCGTCCGAACCTGCTGCTCCGGCTTCTCGGGCTCGGTGACTGGATTGGACCGAAGATTCTAGAGGGGCAGGTGTGTGTCTGGGGTCAGGTCGGGGCTGGGGATGCTGTGACAGGATGGACTTGGCACCACTGAGACTGAGGCGCCTGGGTGACGTGCAAGCGGAGGGGTCCAGGGCTCAGGAGTCTGGGTGAGGAGACAAGTCCTGGGCGGGTCTGAGCCGCTGCAGAGCGAGAGACCCTCCAGGGAAAGTGTCCAAGCTCAGGACAGACCTGAGGCTCTCCCTACATTTAAGGGACAGGCGGAGAGGGGGTTTCCGGCCGAGAGTGATGGCCAAAGATAGGCAAACCATGAAATCCAGCACCACGGATCCACGGGAGGAAAGAGCTTCAAGGATGCGGAGATGCTTGGGCAACCAGGGCCTCATCTTACCAGCCCCACACCTGACCTGGCAGGTGTCCAAAGAGCCAAGGTGCCCCCCAACCCCGACGTCCCGGATCGGGGGCTGGAGCCTAGGAGCCTGGCCCTGCAACGCCTGCCCCGGAGGCCATGCCACCGCTGGCTTGGCTTGCCCACGTGGCCAGGAGGGCTGACTGACCTGGCCGGGGGACTTGGTTCCCACCACAGACCAGCGTGGCCCCTTCCTTCACGCCGCGCTGGCAGTACTCCACCAGCTTCTGGAGGTGGGCCTGGTGGTTCTGTGGCCCGTGGCTGGTGTCCCGGTCGAGGGGGCTGCCGATCTTCATCTTCCCCACCTCCTCCACCTGCAAAGGTCCTCCCCGTCAGGGTCGCCCGGTGCCGTGGTTCCTGACCAGTCGCCGCCTGACCCGCCTCCCACGTGTGCCTTTTCAGCGACCAACCGCTGGCCCCTGAAGAAAGTCCACACGCAGGGCTCTGACTCCTGGGACCATATTCTGGTTCCAAACCTGCCTTCCAGGCTGAAGCCCCCACTGCACCCTCCGTGCAAGGAGACCTGGGCCTGGTGCCGGGGGCTGGGATGACGCAGATGTGCAGAGAGGTGGGAGTTGGGGGGGGCGCGCGCGGGGGCAGCACAGGGAGGTCCTGCACCCGACCTCCCAGACGGAGGAGCTACAGGCCATGGGGTGGGGAAACAAGACAATGACGCCCCGTGACAAGGTGGGCAGACGGAGCGGCGTGCAGGGGCTGCACCTGGACTCCCCCTGGCCCGGCCCCATGTCTGTTCGCCCGGGTTGCACCGGGAGGGCCCCGCCCGAACACGGGCCCCACTGCTCACGTCAGGGGAGCCGCGGGGTTGCCGTTTCTTGCCGAAATAATAAAAACCAGGGAAGACTTGTCACAGCGCCCCCGACCAGGTGGATGGCGCCTGGCCCGGCCCTGGCTCTGCCCGCCAAGGCCCTGTACCCGGTGAGTGGGCAGTTCCCAGGCCCTGTGGCACAACTTACCACCCTCTGCACAAACTGGTCGTGAATCGAGTCCTCTACAAAGAGCCGGCCGGCGGCGATGCAGTTCTCACCTTTGTTGAAGAAGACGGAGCTCATTCCCTTCGCAGAAGAGGTGACAGGGCTGGGTTACAACCCCCGGGTGCCAGCCCCCAGCCCCCACTGGGCCCCGGTGCCCCCTCGTCGGGAAGGGGAAGGAGGCAGGTGTCCTGACCTCCTGCGGCCGTCCAGGCTCACCGGCACTGGGCACCATCCCCGGAGACGAGCGGCCACAGGGGAACAAGCAGGAAGTGAGGCCGCTGGGGGACCAGGCCAGCGGGGGGAGCACGAGCGGGCGTGCAGTGGGGGAGCCTGGACACCCGCAGGCTGGGTGGGCTCCCGGGCATGACGGGGCTCAGGACTGTGCTCCTGGAGCTGAGCCTGGAGACGGGGTCTGCGCCCTGAAGCAGGCGGCAGGGGTGGGCCTCTCGGGAGGGATGGTGCCTGCCCAGGCCCGAGTCCCGAATAAACGTCCTCAGAGGCCCCAGGGAGCCTGCTCTTTGGACCTGGGGGGCCGGGGGTCGGGGGAGGGAGGGAGGGAGAGCCATTCAGGCTCAGCTCCCCTGGAAGAAGCTGGGACTGCACTGCCCAGAGACACACACAGGCCTCTGGCCTGGCAGCATCGGCCTCTGCTCGGCCGCCAGTCTCCCTCGGTCTCCCCTCTAATGAGGCTGCAGCCCCTCCACGCGGTGCCGGGCTCACTCCTCCGCGGCACAGCAGCACTTGGATGGGGTGGGGGGTGTCTGGGCACCTGGCTGAGCGTGGCCTGACCGGCCTGCTCCCCCTGGTGTGCAGAGGTGTGATGACGACAGTGACAGTGTCAGGACTACTGACCCACCGCACCTGCCACGTGGTCCACGCCCTTCAGACATGACAGCTGAATCCCGTATGCCCATCCTCCCCCATCGTCCTGGTGAGAGCGCAAGGCCCAGAAAGGCTAAGTGACTTTCCGACGCAGCCCAGCGAGTCCATGGCGGCGCGGGGCAAGTGTGGGTGGCCGCTGCCAGCAAGGTCCCGCCCAAGTGCCCAGGGCTCTGCTTGCTTCTCTGTGGGACGGGAAACTTGGCCGTGCTGATTTCACAACAGACGGAACCCTGGCTCACGTTTCCCCATCTTTGAAGCTGACTGCAGTTATCCCTGCAGTTGTGAAACTTCTTGGGGGTCTGTTCTGTAAGGTACATGCCACTCCTTGGCCCCAAGGCCTCTTCCTTCCTTCTCTGCGGTCCAGGATGCCTGTGCATCTGCCCGTGGACCCTGAGCCCCGGCCCCCGCCCTCCATGGCCCTCACCATCTGCACGGCCTTGCGGAGGTCGCAGTCAGCAAAGATGATGAGGGGAGACTTCCCGCCCAGCTCCAGGGAGACCTTCTTCACGTTGCTCAGGGCACAGCTGAAGGGAACAGAGAGTTGGCTAGCTGGGTCCCTGGAGCCCGGGACACGGGGTGGCGGGGGGAGCGCCAGGTGAGGGATGAGGGCAGCTCCAGAGCACGCTTCACTCAAAAGGACGCCGGAGGGTCCGGGCTGGGGGGAGCCCCGTGTGACCCAGGCTGCGCCTTCCCCCGTCACTCTCCCCTCGTCCCCCCGCTTCCCCCAGCTCCCTGCCACCTTCCTAGCCCAGCACCCCAGCCCAGCCCTGCCCCAGGCCTTGCTCCCACGGGCACCCCTCCCCTTGCAGACGATCCTCCAGATCAGCCTCGCTGTCTTCAGCCTGACCCCAAGAGGAGGCCACGCAGAGCCACTCTGATGGGCACCCGTGTGGTGCCCGTTCAAGAAGGGGCACATGGCCCCCACCTCAGGGCTGAGGGGTACAGAGAGGCCTGTGGGAGCCAGGGCAGGGGCAGGGCTGCAGCTTTAATCCCCATGGAGATGCCCCGCCACAGCTGGACCGTCCCGGGAGGTCCCATGCGTGACCCTCGGAGCACAGCAGTCACGGCGGTCAGGTGTCCTCAGAGAAAGGGCTTGGAGACCCTGCAGGTCAGACTGCTCAGCAGCCCCAGCTCCTCTCCCTTTGTACCTGTCACTCAAAGTGCAGACGTCTGCCCAGACCTCACCCCAGAAATTCAGCTGCACTGGCGGGGGGGTTCAGGCACCCTGCGAGGCCTGGGGCAGCCAGAGCTGCAGCTGCTGTCCTGGGGTCCGGCCCCATCGACCTCTCCAAGCTCGTCAGCAGCCTGGACCAGAACCACTGACGTGCCAACTTCCTTCACGGGACCGGGGGAAACAGGCCTGGAAGGGTCAGAGCTCGGCCCACGTCGTGTCATAAATCAGCAACACGACCCAGCGGGTGAGGCTGACGTCCAAGCACTAAGCCCGAGCGGCCCTCGGCCCGCGCTGGTCAGCAGGAGAGGGCAAACGCCTCCCATACCAGCCGCAGGACGTGGCCATTTCTGTTTAGTGGCCACGTTAAAAGCAAGCTCAAAAGAATCCAGTAAAATTAATTCTATTTAAGCCCATTAATAATAATATCATTTCAACTGGTAACCTATATAGAAACTGTCGCGATGCTCTACTCTGCTAAGTTTCCGAGATCCGTGTCCCTCACGCTCACAGCTTGTCTCAATCCCGAGCAGCTCCGTCCCCAGCAGCCGCGCTTGCTCATGGCCCTGGATCGCTGTGAAGCCCCCGCCCCTCGCTGGTCCCACCCCGCTGCACCGGCCTGACCGAGGGCTCGTCACTCATGGAACCAGGGTCTGCAGTGGCCCCACCCTGTGACAGCCACAGGCTCGAGCTCACGCACAGCACTGTCTGCTTCACACGCGGGACCAGAGGCCATCGGCCCCGCAGTGCTGGCCCCTCCACTCACTCCGCCTACCTTTTCATGATACGCTTTCCCACCTCGGTGGAGCCCGTGAACGCGATTTTCCGCACGTCGGGATGGTCCGAGAGTCTCTGGCCGACCACTGAGCCTGGGGGAGGAGTGGGCGGGGGATAAGGATGGCCACGGTGCCAGGGCAAGGCAGGGGTCCGGCCACTCTCCTCCAGCCCGTCCTCCCATGGCCAGAGCTCGGGGCCCACGTGCCAGGGCCTCCGCACCCCCGGGCTCACTGCGCCTTGGTCCCTGGTGTGGGCAGAACTGTGTCTCCCCAAATTCACAGGCTGTAGTCCTGACCCCTGACCTCAGATGTGACTGTACTGGATGTAGAATCCTTAAAGGGGTGACTGAATTAAATGAGGTCATTAGGGTGGCCTTAAACCAATACGACCTGTGTCCTCATGAGAAGAGGAGACAAGGACACACAGAGACACAGATAACCATGTGGGGACGCAGAGAGAAGGGTGAAAGCCCCCAACCAGTACGCATTACCCCTCCTGTGGGGATGCCTGGACTCCTGGCCGCCCCACACTCCACGACCCCCCACGCCATGCCAGGCCTGCAGGGACCCTCCCCAACGTGGCCAGCGCCTACTGACCCTCCTGGACCTGCAGGGACCCTCCCCAACGTGGCCAGCGCCTACTGACCCTCCTGGACCTGCAGGGACCCTCCCCAACGTGGCCAGCGCCTACTGAGCCTCCCGGGCTGCTGTGCAATGAGACCTCAGGGTCACCTCTGCGCAGACTTGACGCAAGGCCCCTGCTGACGTCTCCTCCTCTGCTACTGCACTCCCGCTTCCCTGACTGCCCTTCCTCCACCTCCTTGCGCCCCACTTCCCTCCACTCTTACAACACCCAGTGCCTCTGGCTGCACTCTGGGCCCCCTTCTCTTCTCCATTCACGGTCCCCTCAGTCATCTCACCCTGGCTCACCTCCTCAAATGCCATCTGCAGGCTCACCATCCTCTCAATCTCTATCTCGTGCCCAGCTTCCCTGCATCCAGACCCATCTATCACTCCTCGGCCTGCTCGGCACCTCCACTTGGACGCCTTACAGCCTCTCAAACTCAGCATGTTTGAAACTGAACCCCTCAGCTTCCCCAGACCTGCTTCTCCCCCATGTTCTCCATTTCAGTCAGCAACCTCTCTGTGCAGCCAGCCATTCAAGCCCACAGTCAGTCCCCACACCTGCCCTCCCCCAACCCTCCACTAATCAGCCAGTCCCCCCATCGCCATTGTGCACCTGCCTCCACGCCTGTAGAACTGCCTGTGCCCAGCGGCACCAGTGAAGGTCTGGTTCGGAAGGTTTGGAGTAGGACACTTGCATTCTCTCTAAACAGTTAAGGCTCCATAAGTGATTTTTTTTTTTTTTTGCAGTACGCGGGCCTCTCACTGTTGTGGCCTCTCCCGTTGCGGAGCACAGGCTCCAGACGCGCAGGCTCAGCGGCCATGGCTCACGGGCCCAGCCGCTCCGCGGCATGTGGGATCCTCCCAGAGCGGGGCACAAACACGTGTCCCCTGCATCGGCAGGCGGACTCTCAACCACTGCGCCACCAGGGAAGCCCCTCCAAAAGTGATTTTGATGCTAATTTCATTCCCCCACTAATGTTTTGAAAAACCACTGCCTTGGGGAGAAAATATTTGCAAAAGATGCATCTGATAATGGATTATTACCCAAAACATGCAAATAACTCAACAATAAGGAAACAACCTAATTAAAAAACGGGCGAAATATCTGAAAAGACACCTCACCAAAGAAGATATTCATATGGCAAATGAGCACATGGGAAGATGCTCAACATCATATGTTATCAGGAAAATTTAAATTAAAACAACAACGAGACGCCCCTACACATCCACAGAACGGCCAAAACCCAGAACCTTAACAAAGTGCCGGCAGCGATGTGGAACCATGGGAACTCTCGTCATCGCGAGAACGGGGTAGCCATTTTGGGCGGTTCCTTACAAAGCTAAACACACTATTACCATATGATCTGGCAATCGTGCTCCTTGGTGTTTACCCGCAGGAGTAAAAAACTTATGTCTACATAAAACCCTGCATAGGGGGCTGGATACAGACATGCACAGGAAAAATGCCATGGAAGGTCAATTTATTCATAACTGCCAAAACTTGGAAGCAACCAAGACGTCCTTCAGTAGCTGATGGATAAACTGTGGTCCTTCCAGACGGGGAATGTTATTCAGCTCTAAAAAGGAATGAGCCATGAAGCCAGGGAAAGACACGAAGGAAGCTTAAATGCATGTTACTAAGTGAAAGAAGCCAATCTGAAAAAGCTACACACTGTATGATGATGACTAAATGATATTCTGGACAAGCCAAAACTCTGGAGGCATTTAATAGCTCAGTGGTTGCCAGGGGTTGCAGGGGAGGGAGAAATGAATGGGATTTTTCCTCGTCCACAGAGGATTCTTAGGGCAGTGAATCCATTCCATCTGATACCACAATGTTGGGTAAATGTTGTTTTACACTCGTCACAGAATGTACAACAGCAAGAGTGAATTTTCATGTCAACTATGGACTTTGGGTGATGATGACATGCCAGTGTAGGTTTGTCAACTGTAACACATGTGGGACATTATGAGGGAGACAGGGCATGTATGGGAATCTCTATACTTTCCATTCGATTCCTCTGTGAACCTAAAACTGCTCTGAAAAATAAAGTCTATTGAATAATAATAACATCACTGTTTTAGGCTATCCAAGAAATATTTATAAGAAGGTATCATACACTAGGTCACAAAGAAATTCTCCATTTTAGAAAGTAGAATTTTTACAGGCTATTACGGGTTGGATTGTGTCCCACCCAATTTCATATGCTGATATCCTAACACCCAGTACCACAGAATGTAATTTTATTTGGGAATAAGGTAGGTTGTTGTTGGGACAATGGTGTCCTTATAAAAGGGGAAACTTGGATACAGACATGCACAGGAAAAATGCCATGTAAAGGGCAAGTCCCAGGTCAGGGTGATGCTCTACAAGCTGGAAGAGGCAAGGAACGGTCGTCCCCCAGAGCCGTTAGAGGGAGCACAGAACTGCCGACACCTGGATCTCGGGTTTCTAGCCTCCAGAACTGTGAGACGATACATCCCTGTTGTTTAAGCCCCCTGGCTTGGGGTACTTTGTTATGGCAGCCCTAGAAAACTAATATACAGGCTGAATTCTCTAATTATGACATAGTAAAGCTAGAAATATTAGAACAGAATTTTAGGGGGAAAAAGACAGCTGAAAAAAAATCTCTTTTTACTTAGCGGGTCAGAGAGGATACCGAAATTACAATGACATATTTTTTAAGAATAATAAAAACATAAACACAATGTATTCAAAAGGTATGAGGTGAGGGGCTTCCCTGGTGGCGCAGTGGTTGAGAGTCCGCCTGCCGATGCAGGGGACACGGGTTCGTGCCCCGGTCCGGGAAGATCCCACATGCCGCAGAGCAGCTAGGCCCGTGAGCCATGGCCGCTGAGCCATGGATGCTGAGCCTGTGTGTCCGGAGCCTGTGCTCCGCCAACGGGAGAGGCCACAAGAGTGAGAGGCCCGCGTACCGCAAAAAAAAAAAAAAAAAAAGGTATGAGGTGAGAGTCACCACCAAAGGCCAGTATGAGGAGCCCTATCGACAGCTTCTCAGGGAAACAACCAAAACTGGTGAAAATCATTAAAAAACAACAATTTAAAGTCTCTCTAAATTTTCCTAAGGGCAGAGAGCAAGTGAAGAGACATGTATTCAGGAGAGTCTGTGGCACCTGAGCTGTGAACCACTCTCCCCTCTCCTCCAGCCTAAGCAGGTGTGGTCAGCAATGCAGTCCAGGGATGGGGCACCTCTCCAGGAGGGGAGGCCGGCATCCCCTCCGACCCTGAGTTCCAGAGGCCACATTCTTTGTGAGTATGGCTCCCACCTACCCTTCTTGTAAGGTGACGGCTCTTTCCCAGGTGTGGCAGGCTGAGTCTCCCGGGACCTCTTCCACCTGGCCCCAGCTGCTGCAGGGGGCCCAGCGCCTGAGGCCGTGGCTCAGAGATTTTGGCCGGGGAAGAGGTTTTCTATAAAAACAGAGAGCTCCAAAACACTCCCCAGAGGAACTGACTTTATTTATTTATTTTTTTGCGGTACGCGGGCCTCTCACTGTTGGGGCCCCTCCCGTTGCGGAGCACAGCCTCTGGACGCGCAGGCTCAGCGGCCATGGCTCACGGGCCCAGCCGCTCCGCGGCACGTGGGATCTTCCCGGACCGGGGCACGAACCCGCATCCCCTGCATCGGCAGGTGGACTCTCAACCACCGTGCCACCAGGGAAGCCCGGAACTGACTTTATTTGAAACCGTATGAGGAAGTTCAATCCTAAGGACATTCTCAAAAACACTGTAGATTTTGGAGGTGAACAATTAAGAGGAGGCTGGTAGCTCTATGGCAGCAATAAGATAGACCACAGGTCATTTAGTTTACCAGAGAGAACCAGGGAAGAGCCCTCTGAGTAAGAACAAACCTCAAGGGCTGAGCAAAGAGACAGGAATTTAACCAGATCAGACCTTGGAGCAGTTTATGCCCCAGGGTACTGGTGGAAACAATAGAGCAGCCAGCCTGCAGTGAGTGGAGCTGAGCAGCTGGTGTGATAAGGACAGAGGCAGCCAGATGAGCAGACCGGGAGAGGAAGAGGCCCCTGTACACCGGCTGCCACTGGGCGACTGCACAGCCCACAGCTGTGCTCTCTGGGGGCGACCTCACTGGCTGCACACTGCAGGGGAAGGACGCTTCTCTGAAACCGTCCAGCAAGTCACTAAACAAACAAGAAAATGGTGAACACAGCTCTGGAGAGGGGACAGGGGACAAGTACCCAGAGTTGGTATACTGTGTTACCTGAAATATCTACGTTTTAACAAAAAAATTATGAGGCATGCAAAGAAACTACAGAATGTGACCCATCACAGGCAAAACGAGCAGGCAACATAAACTGACACTGAGAGGACCCAGATGCCACACTTAACAAAGACTTCAGGGCAGCAGTTATAAAGACGATCAGGGCTTCCCTGGTGGCGCAGTGGTTGGGAGTCCTCCTGCCGATGCAGGGGACGCGGGTTCGTGCCCCGGTCCGGGAGGATCCCACATGCCGCGGAGCGGCTGGGCCCGTGAGCCATGGCCGCTGAGCCTGCGCGTCCGGAGCCTGTGCTCCGCAGCGGGAGAGGCCACAACAGTGAGAGGCCCGCGTACCGCAAAAAAAAAAAAAAAAAAAAAAGACGTTCAAAGAACTGAACAAAACCACATCTAAAGGCAGCTGCGATACGATGTCTCATCAAACAGAGAATATCAAGAAAGAACAAATAAAAAAAGAACCAGGAGCTAAAAAGTACAACTGAAATGAAAACTCAGTAAAGGAGCTCAACAGTAGGTTTGAACTGGCAGAAGAAAGAGTCAGTAAACTTGAAGACTAATGGAGATAATGCAATCTAAAGAACAGCGAGGAGGGACTTCCCTGGTGGCACCGTGGTTAAGAACCCGCCTGCCAATGCAGGGGACACGGGTTCGAGCCCTGGTCCGGGAAGATCCCACATGCCTCAGAGCGACTAAGCCCGTGCGCCACAACTACTGGGCCTGCGCTCTAGAGCCGGTGAAGCCACAACTACTGAAGCCTGTGCGCCTAGAGCCTGTGCTCTGCAACAAGAGAAGCCACCACAATGAGAAGCCCGCGCACCGCAACGAAGAGTAGCCCCCACTTACAGCAACTAGAGAAAGCCCGTGGGCAGCAACGAAGACCCAATGCAGCCAAAAATATATAAATAAATAAATTTATTTTAAAAAAAAGAATAGCGAGAAAAAGAATGAAGAAGAGTTAAGAGAGCTTCATAGAAAAGTGGTACAGCAGTAACAACATCAATATACTCATAACGGAAGTGCCAGAAGGCATGCAGAAAGAGAAAACCACAGAAAAAAGTATTAGAATGAATAATGGCTAGAAACTTCCCAAACCTGATGAAAGACATTACTCTATGCATCCATGAAGCGGAATGAATTCCACATCGAATAACCACAAAGAGAACCACACCCAGATGTATCATAGTAAAAATGCTGCAAAACAAGGACAGAGGAAACTTTGAAAGCAGCAAGAGAACACTGACTTGTAAATAAGAGAACTGTAAGATCAACAGCTGACTCATCAGAGACAGCAGAGGCCAGAGGGCAGTGGGATGATACAATCAAAGTGCTGACATTCAGCAAAACTATCTTTCAAAAAATCAAGGCAAAATAAAACATTTCTGGATAAACAAAAAATTAGAAAATTTGTTGCTAGTAGATCCACCTATGAAAAATACTTAAGGAAAACAAGTGACCTGGATGGAAATTCACATCCATAGAAAAAAACAAAGGACACCAGTAAACGTGATTATATAATTATAAAAGACAGGGTAAATGCATATTTTCTTTCCTTTCTTAACTGATAATTCCCAGGTTGTGTAGTTTATTCCAGAGCACACACACATGTACAGAAAATGGAAAACATCTGGGGAGGCATTTGAACGCTAAACCCTTCCACGTACAGCTCTCCCCGACCGCAGGGCAGCGTCCTCCGCCTCCAGGCAGGCCTCCCCACCACTGCCCCGCCCACCAGGGCACGCCACATAGCAGGCCCTGTTTTGACCAAATGCACCTCATGCCCCCGACCACGGCCCTTACCGGATCCTGGCAGGACGTTGATCACGCCCTTGGGAATGCCAGCCTTCAAGGTCAGCTCTGCAAACTTCAAGGCTGTGAGTGGGGTCACCTGAGGAGGCAGGACAGGAGGGAAGTGGGCTCCGCCGTCCCCTGCTGGCGGCCGTCCCCTGCTCTCGACACCCCACAAGCCAGCAGCTGCTCCTCTTCTGGAGGAAAAGGGGTAACTTTTCCTCGCCTGGTTCGGTGGTCCACACCCCACCCACTGCTGGGCCTCAGGCTGAGAGGTGCATCTGTGGGTGCTCAGACTTTGTGGGGGCTGGGTGAGTGGGGCCTTCCAGGGACAACTGCTTTGACCTCTCAGCATCCCATCACGCTAAAGGGGGAGGTTAAGGGTCACCTCAGGGGTTAGTAAGCAGATGTACGCAAATTACTGGGAAATTGGTTATGCACGTTAAAGTGCCTGAGGAGTGCCTAACTCAGGGTCAATACTATAAACCAGTATCATTTTGCTGGTTTTTACTATGTTAATACTCTTGAGGCCAAATCGCCCCAGAGGAGCTGAGTGAGACCCCCTGGGCCCACCGCCCCAGCATCTGACCTTCAGCTCCTAACTAAACCCTCCAAAGTACAGATGAGGGTTCGAGGCTTGTGGGGTGACCTCACCGCAGGGCACCCTGCTCAGGCCCCTCAGCCTGCATGAGGGACCCCGTCACACGGCTTCTCTGAGAGGGGCCTGGGTGGTGGACACACAGAAGCTTCCCCAGGATGTCTGGGCCCTGAAGCACCAGCTTTAACAGCAGACACCCAGGGCTTGGAGCCCGGATCCTGGTTCCCGGGGCCGCACAAGGGGGCTGAGCTGGAGTCTGTGAAAGACCGCCGACCACTCACCAAGCAGCTACACGCACGGCCCGGCTAGCCTGACTCGGCCCCGTGGCCCAAACAACACCAGATCCGCCCAAGGCCGCCTCTGCCCCGTGCGCCGGCCCACGAAGGCCGCCCTCACCCGCAGAGCCCTCCTCCTTGTCCGTCACCCCTCGCAGGTGCCACCCGCCCTCCAAGGCCTCAGGCCCCGCCAGGACGTGCCCGCACCCACCTGGGCAGGCTTGATCACCACCGTGTTCCCTGCAGCCAGGCAGGCGGCCATCTTCCAGGACAGCATCATCAAGGGGTAGTTCCAGGGGATGACAATGCCACAGACCCTGTGGGACAAGGGAAGCAGGCCTTCATCTCTCTGCTCGGCCTGGGTCCCGCGTGGACCTGCCACTGCCGCCTCTCCACTCCAGGGCCAGGCTCCTGATGCGGCATCAATGGCCCTGCAGAAGGACCGCTGACACCTGCCTTCCCAGGCCCTGATGGGGCAGTATGTCCAGTCTGGCAGTAGCCCCTCTTGCCAGCAGGGTGTGATGGCAGGGGACAGTGCACAGCTTCTGATGGGACACAGTCTAGGGACACAGTTGGGTACGGGCAGCACCAGGAGATGGGGAGGTGACAGCAGGCAGCAGGCACAGGTGAAAACAGGCAGGGGCTGGGACACAGTCAGGGGTCACAGGGGTGGCCGGGGGGACGCGGGAGAGAGTCAGGGGTCATATGTGTGGACCAGGAGGATGTGAGAGAGGGTCAAGGGTCCCACAGGTGGTTGTGGATGAGGGTCCTCCTGGGCATTAGGCCAGGGTCAGTGCCAAGGAGACAAGAAGGACACAGTCAGTCTGGGGACCTGACGAAGCCTGCCTGCTATGCACTGAGAGACGGTGTCCAGGGTCAGTGCTTCCCCTTTGTCCCAGAGAAGCCTCTGGCTGGGCAGTGTCTCCATGGAGGGAGCCCCTACGTCCTAGGAGACATACTGATGACACCTGTGCTCCCAGGAGGCATGTGGCCCTGCCTCCTCCTGAGCCCGTAGAACTCGGTGATGGCAGCCCCTCCCTGTGAGTCAGACAGTTAGATGAGCTTGTCCACACGGAGCCCCGTGCAGACCACGTGACTGCTGCTTCATCATCGTCACTGCCGTCTTCTTCATCATCTTCACCGTCGTCTCCATCACCATCATCTTCATCACCTCCATCATCTTCAACATCATTTTCATCACCATCATCTTCATCACCTCCATCATCTTCACCATTGTCTTCATCACCATCATCTTCATCACCTCCATCATCTTCACCATCATCTTTATCACCATCTTCATCACCTCCATCACCTTCACCATCATCACCATCTTCACCATCATCTTCATCACCATCATCTTCATCACCTCCATCATCTTCACCATCGTCTTCATCACCATCGTCTTCATCACCTCCATCATCTTCACCATCATCTTCATCACCTCCATCATCTTCACCATCATCTTCATCACCATCATCTTCATCACCTCCATCATCTTCACCATCATCTTCATTACCTCCATCATCTTCACCATTGTCTTCATCACCTCCATCATCTTCACCATCATCTTCATCACCATCATCTTCATCACCTCCATCATCTTCACCATYGTCTTCATCACCATCATCTTCATCACCTCCATCATCTTCATCACCTCCATCATCTTCACCATCGTCTTCATCACCATCATCTTCATCACCTCCATCATCTTCACCATCATCTTCATCACCATCTTTATCACCTCCATCATCTTCACCATCGTCTTCATCATCATCATCACCATCTTCACCGTCATCTTCATCACCTCCATCATCTTCACCATCATCTTCATCACCATCATCTTCATCACCTCCATCAACTTCACCATCATCTTCATCACCATCATCACCATCTTCACCGTCTTCTTCACCATCATTACCACGATCTTCATCACCATCTTCACCATCGTCACCAGCATCTTCACTGTCAACATCTTAACCATCATCATATTAATCACAATCTTCTTCACTGTCATCATCTTCACCGCCATTACCACCATCCTCTTCATCGTCATCACCTCCATCATCATCAGAGAATGTTTCCCCAAACGATGACGGCTCAGCCGACCCAGCAGTGGGAAGAGCACACGCAGAGGCCAAGGGCATGACGGGTCACTGACGAGCCACAGGGTTCATGGGCCGGGAGAGCAGGAGTGCAGTGGGGCCTGGGGCTGGCATGGGGCCCCACACACCTTCCTGGGAGTGGTGGCGTGTGCTGAGGGGTTAGGAAAGCCGGTCCTCACCCCACATACACCCAGCACACCCAGAGGGACAAGGCAGTGGAGGGAGCAGGGTGAGAGCCCCCAGGGAAGCGGGAGAGGTCACCAAGGAGAAGGAGGCTGAGGCTCCGGAGAAGAAAACGCAGCACACACTTCCTGCCCTCAAGACTGAATCATGCCCTCACATCCCGGTGCTGAGGACTTAACTCCAGTGCCCCAGGTGTCACCTGATTTGGAAACAGGGTCATCCCAGGTGTAATTAGTTAAGATGGAGTCTCACGGATTAGGGTGAGCGCCTAACCCCATGTGACCGCCGTCCTTATGAACGGAGAGCCCTGTGAAGACAGACCCGCAGAGGGAGAGGCCGTGTGGGCGCGAGGGCAGAGCCCAGGAGCACCAAGGTGGCCTCCATCACCAGAAGCCAGTGGGGCAGCCTCAGAAGGAGCCAACTCTACCGACACGTAGCCTGGGATCCCCGGCCCCCAGACTGTGAGATGACCAAAGTCCGCAACGCGAGTCTCGCAGGCTGGGGTGCTTGGTTACGAAGCCCTGACAAAGCCCCCCACCCGCCAGTACAGGGGAGGCCTCCCCACCGACTCGCCCGGCCAGCCAGGCACCCGGGCAGGGGCAGCGTCCTACTCAGTCCGACGGGATGGGCACCCTGTGCGGGGGCTGAGGCTCAGGGACCTCGCAGACTCACGTGACCGGCCCCTGCACCTGAGGGGGCTCTGAACAGGGTCCTGGCTCCACACTCCTGACGCCTTGGCTGGGTAGTTCTTTGCTGGGGGGGTGGTTCCTGCAGCCCCCGTGTCCTGACCCCATGCTCTCCCCCGGCACTGAGCCCCTCCCGGCGGCATCTGCATCCACGTGCTGAGCCCTTAGCTCTGCCACATGCCGTCTCCTCGGGTGCCCGTCCCCGTCCCGCGTTAGCGAGTCCCCACACTGAGCCTCGCGGGAGAGACACCAGGTCTCAGCGGACACTGCCGGGTGGCCTCGGCCGAGGCAGGCCTGCTGCCTCCACGGGCCTTTGGACATCGGATGGTAAGATGGGGCCCCTCGCTGCGGGTTTCAAATCCCTCCCAAACCTAGTCTTTCCATGTTGACTGGACATCTGTCCTCCTCCTTGTGCCGCGGGCTGGTCTCGCTGAGGGTTCCTGTCCCCGCTGCTGTGTAGGAATTCCTTGTCCTTAAGTACACCGGTCATTACACTCTTCAGATAAAATTTGGGGGCATGCCCTCTCTTCCCCCCACGACCCTGACTGATGGAGGGTTACTATAGGGATTAAACACAATTATGGTCTCAAAGTCGTTAAATAGTGCCTGGCAGGGAACAGGGGCTGTGGAGGCGAAAGCTGTTTTCACCCTGAGGACAGGCATTTTCATTGGTTTTTCTCTTTGTTGCATCTCCGGCCCTTGCCATGTCTGGGAGGTAGTGGCTGGCAAATAAACGGCTGTCTGATAAATACACAGAGAGGGGACATCTGAGCCCCCCGCGCAGTCCTAAAAAGTGCCCGGCGCGTGACTCACCCGATGGGCTCCTTCCGGGTCATGGTCAGGTTCCGGTTGGGTCTGGCCTGGTTGATGGGGATGGTGGCACCCTGGAAGAAGCAGCAGCATCACCGGGAGGGGCTCTGGCCCCTCACCCCTTCCCCTGTGGGCAGCCAGCCTGCGCCTGGGACCGAGGGAGGGACAGGGGCTGTGTCCCGATGCCCCCGCTTGTGCAGGACAGGACAGCTGAGGGGTCCAGAGCCAGGTGGAGCAGGCAGCCACAGGGGGTGAGGTGCTGAGCCTGGCCGAGTCCTCAGACAGGAAGCAGGTCCTGCACGGGGACGGCCTCCGGGGCAGGGAAGGGCCTGGAAGGGCCAAGGTGGGGGCCCATTGCCTCTGGGGGCCTGTGATGCAGGGGCTACCGGGGAGCAGGCACCGGGCAGACCCCCTCCCTTGAGCTCACGCCTGCACTCGGACGGGGCGAGCGCCCAGACCCAGCAGAGACACCAAGAACCCCGCGGCCATGGGTCTCCCTGGAAGGGCTCAGCCACCACTGCCTGCGGCAGGAAAACCTCCAATAATGGCCCCCAAGTGAGGCCCTGAGCCCTGGGACCTGGTGAGCTGCCCGTACGATGACACAGTATGACAGAGTTGGCCTTAGGATGGGGAGATGGTGCAGGTGGGCCAAGCATAAGCACAGGAACCTCGGGGAGAGCAGGTGGCTCTCCTCTAGGCCTCTGGTTAGTGGCAGCAGAGAGTCAGAGGGGCGGGGTGCGGAGGGCTGGGCGAGGACCAGAGAGACGACTGCAGGAGCCCCGGCCGCAGCCCTGCCCCCTGGGCGCCGCCGACACCCGGTCCTCCCCGGAAGCGCCAGCAAGGCCCAGCCCAGTGACACCCCGACAGCGACCCTTGAGACCCTGGCACAGAACCCAGCCCCGCCCGACCCGCTTCCCACCTGCAGAACCGGGAGCGGATAACCGGCGTTTTCTTAAGGCCACAAAGCTGTGGCGGGTTGTGGCGCGGCCTTCAGAGTGCTGTGCCGCCCTCGGGGGCCCTGCCGGCCCGGACGCCCGTGGGAGCCCCACCTGGATCTTGTCGCACCAGCCAGCGAAGTAGCGGAAGGTCTGGATGGACATGCCCACGTGGGTCTTCAGCGCCAGCGTGTAGACGGCCCCCGCGTCCAGGGCCTCGATGGTGGCCAGCTCCTCCTGCTGCTGCTCCAGGAGGTCGGCCAGCCTGAGCGGGGCGGGCAGGGCGCGGGGCTCAGGCCTGGCACGGCCTCGCCTGCCCTTTCGGGGCCCCTCCTCAGGAGCCGGGCGCCCTGCCAGCACCACCTCACTCAGGTGCCGGCCTCAGCGTCCTCATCTGTGACATGGGACGGCGGCGTGTCCTTGGCTGGAGGGGCGTGAGCATGGTGCCCCGTCCCCCTCCTCTCCTCTCTCTCTTCCTTCCTGGGATATCAATGGATCCACTGCTTCCTAATTACACCTCCTGCCTCTGCGAGAAGACGCCTTGTCCGGGGACAGCATGCCGGCGTCGAGCAGCAACCACTCCACGCGGCTGTACCGGGGATGAGGGACGGAGCATCTGCACAGCCTCCTCCAGGCTAAGCCCACGTCCAGCTGCCCTCAGTGGTCCCTGTGCCCCGGCCATCACACCCCACAGCGTCCTGCCAGCACCCTCCCGCTCCCGCCGCCCTTCAAACTCTCCGGCCGGCACAGACATGTGCCGGGACAGGCGTTCCAGACCGCCTGCCTCTCCCGCGAGCACAGAGACAGCTGGCCTCCCTGACCTCCCGCTCCTGCTGGGTGCACGGCCCGCACACAGCGTGGGCCTGGCAAGTGGGACTGGGGACTGAGCAGAAGGGCCCATCGTCACCGCACAAACAGGGAGGCACCAGGTCACTCTCCGGGTACGAGAGCAAAGGTAAGTCACATTTTGAGAAAAATTATAGACCGAACAGTGGAGATACCGTGTTGTTGGCGTTACAAGGACAAGGGTTCCATCAGCTACGAGGACAGAAGGCCAAAGACATAAATCCATATTAAAGTCAGCATGAGGTGGCCTGTGTGTGTCGGCCCCTAGGTTGTCATGTCTCCTGTCTTTTAAGGTGTTTACAGCCTGAGACACCTTAGCTCAAAAGCCCGCCAGCGCCAACTTTTATACAGCCACACAGCCAGCTATTTTAAAATAGCCCAAATGTGCACATTTTTAGCCATTGACAAGTGGATGCGTCCCCCAGGAACCTCACCCGACAGCTGTCACCACTGGTGAGACAGGCTGTGCAGTTACAGCCACGGGCCTTCCCAGTCCTCTGATGCAGAGACCCTGGCGTGCGTGCTGCTGGGCAACTTTGCCCAGACACGGGAGCCCCTCTCAGGTCCCTCTCCCCCCGGGAGCGCCCCTGTTCCGCCACTACAGCCTCGGGGGACCTCCCGCTGTGGGGTGGTGCCCGATGAAGCCTGCGGTGTGTTGCTGGCTCTCGTGGCCACGTCTTCTTCCTTGGTCAACCCCCAATCCCTCCATCCGCCACACCTGTGCAAAATGCCATGTGCGTGTGATGTGACTGTCACGAGTCCCTAAGTAATTGTCACCTGAGCTGCTTGGGAGGCTGGGGGGCAGCTTGGGTGAGGGTGCCTTCTGCCTGCCAGAGCCTGGTCCCCGCACAGCACCAGGTCAGGGAAGAACGGGCAGGCAACGCTGGCTTCCTGAAGGTCTGCGGGGTGGGCACCAGGAGGGGCAGACGCTGAGGTGCCAGGCGGCTCAGACCCCCTTCCCCGGCCCCTGACCACGGCAGCCCGGGCCACCACCAGACTCTGGGCCATGGACCCAAGGAAGTGTGCGAGCACAGGGCAGCAGCTTTCCACGGATGCCCACCCGCTCTGCAGGGTGCATTCCGGCAGTTGGGTACGTGGCTCCCTGGCTCCTGGGGGTGTCTGGTGACTTTCTCTGACTCCCCCCTGGACCTTTCTGCCCAGCTTCTCCCGTAACTGCGTGGTGTCTTGCTCCTGTGATGCATCCACGGGGGTCCCACTTCCCTCCATGGACCAGGGAAATCCTGTCTCGCCCCTCTGCGGGGACTGGGAGGAGACTGGGTCACCAGGAGCTGTAGAGCCCTGAGGGGTCTGTCTACGCAGCTGCTCGGGGCACCTCCCCCAAGGTCCTTGTGGCCAGTGGGCTATTGCAACACGTGCCACCACAGGGCAGCAGAGGGTCTCGGGGGAGGGAGGCGGTCTGGCTCAGGGCAGTCCACCAGGGTCCCTGCTCTGCCAGATCTCTGGGGCCTCAGATCCCCAGCCAATGCCTTCCTACAACTGATGGCTCCTGAGATACGGCAGGCTGGGCACGCCCTTGCCCGCCCCAAAGCCACCATCTCCATTCTGTTTTGCAAACCACTCTGGCTGCCTGTGTGGCGGCTGCCCCGGCATTTCTGGCCTCCGGAGTAGAAACAAAAGGCCTTCGGACAGCAAGGCCACGGCGGGGGCCCTCCCGCCCGGCGACAAGCTGGGGACCGCAGCGCGACCTGGCCCCAGCCCGGCTCCGCAGGACCCAGAGAGAAAAACGGGTTCCTGAGGCCGGCTCAGCAGGCTCCCCGACACGGCTCGGTTCACCCGCCAGCAGCCCCCTTCTGGAAACACCACCCCGCCTCTTGGGGCACCTGATCCTCCCCAGTGGGACCGCCTGGCTCGAGGAGGGCGGGCAGCAGCTCTCCTCCGCGCCTCACCCCACCCGGGTCATGAGCCGGAGCGTCCCAACCCTTCCCTGGACTTCCGACTGGGCCGAGGGTTTAGCAGAAGGGGAACGCGAGAGAGGAGATTCTGGCAGCGGGAGCCAGGCAGGGCCAGGACGGCCCGCGCCGCCCCGCCCCGCCCCGCCCCCCAGCTCCTTGAGCCCCGCCCCTCCCCCCGACCCGGCTCCTGGGAGCCCCGCCCCCCCGGCTCCCCCCCAGCTCCCCCGCGCCCCCCCCTTGGCTCCTGGGAGCCCCGCCCGTCAAGCAAGCAGGGCCCTCTGGGCCGGCCCAAGAGCAGCTATTAGCCTGCGGTGGCGGTGGCGGTGCCTCGTCTCCGCCCACACTGTTCCCTCCACCCGGGCACCTCCCCCAGGCCCCCGCCTGGGACAGTCCCTCCTGCCTCTCAAGCTACTTCCTCTGAGAAGCCTCCCCTGGGCCTCAGGCCGTGGTCACACTGCCCTTCCGGGACCGCGTCCTCACGGGAGGACGCGAGCGCCAGCCGCCGCCTGAGAGGAAGGCCCGGGACAGGAAGGTGGGTGCGGGCGAGGTCCCACCTGTACAGGAGGCGGCCCCGGTCCCGCGCGCTGATCTTCCCCCACAGCCCGTGCTCAAAGGCGTCCTTCGCAGCAGCCACGGCCTTGTCCACGTCGCTGACCTGGGCCAGGGACACCTGGCAGATGACCTGTGGTGGAGTGGAGCCCTGAAGCCCTGCCTGGCCACCTGGGCGGCCGCGGAGGTGAAGGTCGGCGGACAGGAGGGCATGGGCAGGGTCTGCACGACGAGGGGAGATGGGGCCTGCAGAAAGGGCCGTGTTCCTACGTCCCGAGGGCCTTCCCTCTACTCTCCCACTGACCCGAAACAGGGCGACGGACTCAGGCTGCAGCCATAAGGCCGAGGGTCAGCTCAGCGTTTGCAGACCGAGAGCAGAGACCCATAGATTTCGTGTGGCGCAGGCGGGAGGTTTGCTCCTGAAGGGACATAAGCCGGCCCAACGCCCCTGCATTCCATGTCCCGAGGCCGCCCACCTCCCGCCAGCACAGGCCCCCATACCTCCCGCCATGTGGATGGGGTGGGAGGGCGGAGGCCAGCGCCTCCTTGCTGGTCACCACAGGTAGGCTGTGCCCTCCCTGCCCACGGCCCCGGCGCCAGGCATCCTCACAGCCTCCTGCCCGGCCTTCCCAAAACTGGCCCCGAGGTTGTGGTGGCAGCGCCTGACTTTCCTGCCTGAGGGCACCTGTCTGGGTCCACACAACCCGCCCATCACTTTCTTAAACTCCCCTCAGAGGACCATTCTGAGGCCCTGTCCTCTCGGTGCGTGTCTGTAGGAAGGTGTGTGTGAGCGTGCACGAAAGTGACAGCGCCGTACGTGTGCACCGAGCAGGACAGCTACAGCCAGGGCGTCTTGACAAACCCGGGATGCGAGGCGGGCCTCCCGACGCTGGGGTTATTCTTGAGGTGTGGAGGGGAGGGAATGGCCTCCGTTTCCTCCTTGGGAGGGCTTAACTCTGCTGCAGACCCTCCAGAGTCCTCCCGCGTCCCCATCACCCTCCCCACCGCATCTCCCTCTGCGCCGTTCCTGTAGGAAGGGCTGGAGGCTGACTGCAGTGTTTTCTCGCCCCAGCAGAGGCCCCCAGACTGGGGAGGGGGAGTAGATGGGAGAGGGGGCGTCGGGGGCCTGTGCGGGGCAAGGGGGTGCTGGGCCTGCACTCACACTTCCATCTGTCGGGTTGATGGTCTCATAGGTCTTGGCGCCCTCGGCGTCCACAAACGCGCCTCCGATGAAGAGCTGGTGGGGCATTCGGAGGGTCAGCTTGTTCACGGTCTTTTCCACCTGGGGACGAAGGGCCACAGGCCGGAGCTGCAGTGTGGATTCTTCGCGAAGGGGCATCCTTGATGGGCACGACCCCACCAGAGACACAGGGACCACTCACCTTGCCCCCCACCCCAATACACAAGCAAGGGCCCGGGCTACTCGGTCTCCTTATCGGATCCAGCCCTGCTGCCCAGGGAGCGGTCGTGTGGGCAGAGGTGGCAGCTGAGTGATAAGCAGAGATGGAGGGCCAGACTCCGCAGCTGGACTGCCTGGCTGGAGCCCCGGCTCTGCCACTGACCTTGGGCTGGTTGTGTGGCCTCCGCACACAGGAAGCGCCAGTGGGCAGACAGCACTTGCGGCCCCCAGACATGACGCGGCCCCCGCTCACTGCCCCTCGGGCCTGCAATCCCACGATGAACGCGGAGCCTCTGGGATGCCGCCCCTCCTTCTGCAGTCATTTGTCCACAACCTTAAGGCCAGCCTGGTGTCCACCCTGGTCACCCATACTTTCTTCATCAGCCCTTGTTCCAAAGCACCAGCCAGGCAAACTATCACAAAGCTAATTCCCATAGGAGTTGGTAGTCTACCGAGATACCCCAGGGATGGTTTTTCCACAGTTTCTTTAAAAACTACATTTGCAGTTAGTTACTTCCTCATACTTCATATATACAAGCTGAATGTAGAGGATCATTTGTTTTCCTTATTGGGAGAACATTCCCAATCTCTCTCTCTCTCTCTCTCTCTCTCTCTCTCTCTCGTTTCAACCAACAGAATTTCACACAGCTGACTGGTTGCACAGGTGATGGAAGGGCTGAGAAGCCACGAGTCAAGCCAGAGGCTGACACCAGCAGGAAGCCACTGCCATTGCTGGGAGGTGGTGGAGCCAGGACTAGGGGTGAGAGGCACCTGGGGTACAGGGTGAGCTGGCAGGGCTGGAAGCCACGCCAGGAAACCCACCAAAGGAGAAAGGGGGTGGAGCCAGGACTAGGGGTGAGAGGCACCCGGGGTACAGGGTGAGCTGGCAGGGCTGGAAGCCACGCCAGGAAACCCACCAAAGGAGAAAGGGGGTGGAGAGAGAAGAACACTGCAAAAGTCTCTCCTTAATACCCTGTCTCCTGTCTTGGGACCAAACCTATCGCCTATACTGAGTCTTGGACAACAATTTCCTCTGTTGAGTTTGTCCTACCTCCTGGCATCTTTAGGCTATTTGGAATTACCAAGGGAAGCTTGGGTCACTAAAGCTTCTGGACATCCAGGCTTCCCCCAAGTGTCACTGTGGACCCACAGGTATGGGTGCCTGAGGGGTGTGCAGGCCGGGCCCATGTGGTGGGCCCAGGACTCACGTGGTCGATGACACCCAGGCCGGGCCCGCATGGGGGCCCAGGACTCACGTGGTCGATGATGCACTTGCTCTCCTTGTTGTCCCCTCGCATCTTTCTCACTAACAGCTGCAAGAAGTCCCCGAAAGTGGTTGCCATGTAGATGTCTTCATTTTCTAACTCCAGGCCGTCGCACAGCTCCTTCACTTCCTCAACCAGTCTGGAGGGAAGATGGAAAAGCGAGGGCCTGGAGGAGGCCTGGCAGACCTGCCCGGTTCTAGTGGCAGAGGTGGTGGCTCATCTCAGCCCCCGAGGCGTGGGTGTCAGTCTACAGTTAGGGTTAGAAGCCCAGTCCGTGGATTCAGAGGCTCTGGTTTCAAGTTCTGGCTCCAGCACTTATGAATTTGTGACCTTGGGCAAGTGACCAATTGCTCTGAGCCTAGTTCCTTTGCCTGTAAAATTGGACCAATCATGGCTCCTCTACTATTTCCTGATGAGTAAATGAGACAATCCACGTGGTAATAATTAATAGAAGATTAATAGTAATCACTGAAAGACAGTGTGAAAAGAATGAAAACACAAGCCACAGATTGGGAGAAAATATTTCCAAATCACATACCTGATCAAAGACTCGGCTTCAGAATACGTAAATAATTCTTAAAATCAATTCTAAGAAAAAAATCCAAGTGAAAATAGGCAAAAGATTGACCAGATGCTTTACCAAGGCAGAAACACGGATGGCAAATAAGCATATGAAAAGATGCTCCACATCACTCGTCAATAGGAAATGCGAACCAACCACAACGAGATTCAGCTCCGTACTTACCAGCATATCTGAACTTAAAACCACTGGTTCAGACCAACCAGTGGTGAGGTTGCAGAGCACCTGAACCCCGCCCCCTGCTGGCGGGATTGGAAAACGGTACTTTGGAAGACACGTTGCAAGCACTTTGGCAGTTCCCTAAAAATTAAACATATACTTCCCAATGCTTTTAGGTATTTACCGAAGAGGAATAAAAGCCCCTTTCTAGACACAAAACGACAGAGCAAGAAGCTCCAAAAATCCGTCCCTCCACCTCAACAGCTATTGGACAGGCAGGAATTGTCTGAACCAAACGCTTCGGAATTCTCGAGTCTCGGCGACACCTGCAGCTTCCAGGGGAGAACGTGGTGAAGAGCTGGGGTGTGGCAGGAACTTCCAGACTTTCCACCCCCAGGGCAGGAGGCAGCAGTGGCAGCAGGTCACTCCTGCCGTGGCCTCCTGGAGGCGGGGGTTGGGGGGCAATGAGGACCTCGTCCTCCACACATCTGGGTCGTGGGTTCCAAGTGCTGAGGGGCTGGCCCAAAGGATGGCCAATCCCATACACGCTTTGCATAGTGTGTACGACCCCAGGGATAACAGGAGAAACTTCAGTGATTACACACAACAAGGTACACACACCATGAAAAGAAAAGTTTGGAAAAGTCACAAATGGACGGCTCCAACCTTCAACAAGCAAGATTTACAACCTCCCCGGAGTGAGAGAATCAGATTCTCAGAACTGACACAGCACTACACGCAAAATGTCCAGTTGGAGCAAAACATACAAAGAAACAGGCCCATTTACAGGAAAAAAGAATTTGGAAGAAACCACCCCTAGGGATTATCATCAAAGACATTAAATCAACCATCTTAAATGTGTTCAATGACTTAAAGGAAACTAGGAAAATGATTATGAAAAAAATGAGAATATCAAGAAAGAGACAGAAATTATAATAATAAGCCAAACAAATTCTCAAGCTGACAGATACAATAACCGAAATGAAACACTCACTAGAGGCTTCAAGAGCACATCTGAACAAGCAGAAGAAAAGGTCGTGAACCTGAAATTATCCAGTATGAGGAGTAGAAAGAAAAAAGAATACGAATGAAAATGAAAATGAGCCTCAGGGACCAGTGGAACATCATCAGATCACACTCATCATACCAGGTCCAGAGAAGAGATAGAACAGGACAGAAAAAATATTTGAAGAAATAATGCCCCCGAAGTTCCCAAATCTGAGGAAACACATGAATATACACATTCGAGAAGCTCAATGAACTCCAAGCGGGATAGACTCAAAGAGAATCACACCTAAACTCAAAGAGAATCACACCAAGACACGTGACAGTTAACCCACTGAGACCCAAAGACAAGGATGGAATCTGGAAAGCAAGAGAGAAGCTAATCACACACAAAGGATCCTCAATAAAACTAAAACCTGATCCCCCCCCCCCAAAACCCATGAAAGCCAGAAGGCAGTGGGATGGCATATTTAAAGTCCTGAAAGGAAAAAAGTGTCAACCAAGAGTTCCATATGCATCAAAACTATCTTTCAAGAATGAAGGAGAAATTAAGACATTTCCAGATAAACAGAAGCTGAGGGAGTTCATTGCTAGTAAACGTGCCCTAAAGGCAGTCTTTCAGGCTGAAGTGAAAGGACATTAAACAGTAACTCAAAGCCATAAGGAAAAGTAAAGAGCACTAGCAAAGGGAACTACGTAGGTAAATAGGAACGCCAGTATTACTGTACTTTTGGTATGGTTCGCAGCTTCTCCCCTTTTACTACATTACGTAATAGGCAAATACATAAAGCAAACATTTAACACCTACATTAATGGGTATTCAATGTATAAAGATGTAATCGAGGATAATAACAATATGAAGGGGTGGGGTGACAATATATAGGATACGAGCGTCTACATTTTATTGAAATTAAGTTGGTATTATTCGAACTACATTGTTATAAGTTAAAGACGTGAACTGTAATCGCCAAGGTAATTAAGAAATAGCAAAAAAAAAAAAAAAAACAAAAGGGAATCCAAGTGGTATAGTACCAGAAAAAGGCAGTGATAGAGACACTGAGGAACAAAAAGCATAAAAGACATACAGAAAACAGCCAGCCAGCAGAAGTAAACCCTTTATCAGTAATCTGGTTAAATGGAAATGGATTGAACTCTCCTCTTAAAAACATAGGTTATGAGACTGGATAGAAACAGCATCCACCCATACACCACCAGAGATTCACGTAGATGCAAATATGCAAAAAGGCTGAAAGTAAAAGGGTAGTAACGGTATTCCATGCAAATAATAATCAAAAGAGAGCTGGGGCAGCCATACTCTTATTAGACAAGATAGATTTTAAATCAAAAACTGTCAAGAAACAAAGGACATTGTACAATGGTTAAAGGGTCAATTGACCAGGAAGATATAACAATTATAAGCATATGCGCACCCGACATCGGGCCACGTAAACGTACGAAACAAATATTAAGATAACTGAAGGGAGAAGTAGCATCGCAAAGATCCATGAGATTTCAACACCTCACTTTCAACAGCGCACAGAATATCCAAGCAGAAGATCAAGAGGCAGACAGGGGACTGAACTCGGGGGGGTGAGACGGACCTCACACACACACAGGATACTCCACCCAGCAGCACGGCACCAATTCCTCTCAAGGACAGGTCACAGGGGAGGTCACGAAACAAGTCTTAACAAATGTAAGAAGACTGAAATCATACCAAGCATCTTTTCTATCCACGATGGTGGAAATTAGACATCAAAAACTGGAGGAAAACTAAATTCAAAAAAATGCGGCTACTAAACAACACACGCCTGAACAACCAGTGGGCCAAAGAAATCAAACGGGAAACCAAAAACTACCTTGAGACAAATGAATGGGGAAACACAACATACCAAAACTTATGGGACACAGAGAAAGAGTTCTTAAAGGGAAGTGTATGGTGATCCATGTCCGTATTAAGAAAAAAAGTCTCAAATAAACAACCTAATTTTACACCTCAAGGAATCAGAACAAGAAGAACAAACTAAGTCAAAAGGTAACAGAAGAAAGGAAATGGCAAAGATCACAGTGGAAATAAATAAAATAGAAACCAGGGGGGAAAAAAACAATAGAAAAGATCAACAAAACTAAGAATCGGCTTTTTGAAAAGATAAAAAAAGGAGACAAATCTTTAGGTAGACTAAGGAAAAAGAGAAGACTAAAACAAAAAAATGAGATGAAAGAGGAGACGATACAACGGATACCACACGGATAAAAAGCATCATAAGAGACTCCTGTGAACAATTACACATCAACACATTGCATGACCCAGAAGAAATGGATACATTCCCAGAAACACACAACACAACACTGAATCATAAAGAAACAGATAATCTGAACAGACCCATAACAACTAAGGAGACTGAACTGGTGATCGAAAACCTCCCAACAAAGAAAAGCCCAGGACTTTGGGTGGGGCTCACCAGGGAAAACCTGGTGAATCCCACCCAACATTTAAAAAGAATTAATACCAATCCTTCTCAAACTCTTCCAAAAGAACGGAAGAGGAGGAAACACGCCCAAACTCACTTTACGAGGTCAGCGTTACCCTGATACCTGAGCCAGACAGTGACAGCAGAAGAAACAAAACTACAAGCTACTATCCCTGATGAATGCAGATGCAAAATTATCCTTCTCTTTATACAAATTGGAGCTTATACCACTGTGAAAGTGCAAGAGGGACAGTTCACATGAAGTTGAAGACTGGGTGACCTGATCTGTGGTGACGCATCATCCCTGGGGGCCGCCGACTGGGGAGGGGCAGGAGGGATCCCCTGGAGTGAGGCTGGGGCCCATGTCTTCATCAATGTGTAGCTTGTGAGATACGATATACATCACATAATATATATATTATACATGTGCTATAACGTGTGCGTTACACACGTTAAATCAAAGCTACCACACTGTCCTCTCAAGATCCGTACACCTCACTGCACGTAAAGTCATTCCTAAAATTTAAAACGACTTGCGGGACTCCCCTGCCGGTCCAGTGGTTAAGACTTGGCCTTAAACTGTAGGGGGTGTGGGTTGGATCCCTGGTTGGGGAGCTAAGATCCCACATGCCTCGCGGCCAGAAAACCAAAATGTAAAACAGAAGCGATATTGTAACAAATTCAATAAAGACTTAAAAAAAAATAAGTAAACAACTATCTGTTTCAAAAAATAAAATGAAATAGAAGGAGTCGCAATCATGACTCCCTGACTGCCCGCGCTCCAGCCCAGCGGGCCCACCTGTGCCAGGCCCTACCTGCCTGGCCCCTCCCCACACATGCTGGCTTTCACCGGGGTGCTGGGCTTGTGGCAGTTTTAAAAGGGCCGTGCAGGGCTTCCCTGGTGGCGCACTGCTTAAGAATCTGCCAGCCAATGCAGGCAACATGGGTTCGAGTCCTGGTCCAGGAAGATCCCACATGCCGCAGAGCAGCTAAGCCCGTGAGCCAGAAATACTGAGCCTGCACTCTAGAGCTCGCGAGCCACAACTACTGAGCCCGTGAGCCACAACTACTAAGGCCCGCAAGCCTAGAGCCCGTGCTCCACAACAAGAGAAACCACGACAATGAGAAGCCCGCGCACCGCAACGAAGAGCAGCCCCCGCTCGCCACAACTAGAGAAAGCCTGCGTGCGGCAACAAAGACCCAACACAGCCAAAAATAAATAAATAAATTTACTTTAAAAAAGTAAATAAAAAAATAAAAGAGCCGCACATTGTTTGATCTTCCTCCCATGAGGGGTGAGTCTCAGTCCCGCCCCTGCCCTTGAATCTGGGGGGGCTTGTGGCCACTGAGACCAGTCAGGGCAGTGGTCCGCACCTGTCTGCTTGCTGGCCTCACGTCTGCAGAGCCAGGAGCCGCCAGCTAGACGTCCAGGTCCCAGAGTGGCTGCTCTGGGGCCACGACACAGCCTGGGGGAGGACATGCCTGCCCAGCTGTCCCAGCTCCCGCTGGTCCACTCCTGGTGGGCCCGAGGCCTGCACACGTGAGTCCTTTCTGGATCCCTGACCCGCATGGTTTCCTGCCACTCCGTTTTAGGGTGACTCCTGACCTAGAGACACCTGGGACACCACCCCCACTCCAGGCCTTACCTGACGACGTCCAGCGACGCGGCCCCCGACTTGAAGAAGTCAGTGGAGTCTTCCACCTCCACGACGTTGGGGAGAATCCGTTTCCAGGCACCCTGGAAAGCAGGAGTGGTGAGCACGTGGCTCCCAGGGCCCGGACGCGAGCGGCGGGGGTGAGAACAGCCCCGAGTGTGTGCGCACTGCCCGGCGCCAGGCTGGCCCGTCCACTCCACTCTCTGATGCTGCCAGGTGCCTCATGGTACTGGGGTGATAGCCTCCCTGGGGAAGCAGGAGCCCAGGCTGCTGTCCGCACACCCACCTCACCTGGACCGCAGCTTCGCGGGGGTCCCCACATTGGTCCGGGGGGGCGGGAGGACAGATGTGCCGGAGCTCCTCCTGAGACCTGCCCCCCGCCAGCCCCACCAGGAGGGTTGCCCAGTGTGGGTGTCCCCGCCTGACACTGTGTGGGGGTGCTGCCACGTGAAAGGGAGAGCAAAGCGGGGGGTGGTTCTGTGAGTGAACGGGGCCACCGAGGGGGCTCGGGAGCACTGGGTCTCGTCCTCACGGAGAGGCTAGCTGGCTCTGTGCCCCTCTGTCCCGGGCCTGTAGAGGGCAGTGGTTCCTGCCCCGGGCCTCGTGGACGAGCGTGGACAGGGCAGTGAGAGCTGAGTGGGCAGCACAGGAGGGCCATCCTATGGGTCACGACGGGACACAGCGGGACAACTGCTCTCTGGGCAGCGCCCAGCTGGGCGTTTCAGGGCAGGCGCTGGGAGGCCCATACTCAGGCCGGGCTCCAGGCTGTGGCCCAACCAGGACCAGCCCCCGGTGACCCCTAGGCTGACCCTGCCTGGCCTCTCTCAGGAGGCTGCCCTGGATTTGCTCCCGCCCCCCATCCTCCTGGAGACCATCAGAAGCCGTCCTGAGCCATCCCTTCTCCCCGGGCCTCCACCCAGGCTCTCACCCTCTGGTGACAGGCTTCCTTGAACCCCCAGCTCACACTTAATCCTGGGCATCCTTCAAGGTCAACTGCTAAATCACCTCTTCCCCCAAACCTTCACTGACTGCAACGCTCGCTCAGCCTGGGGCCAGCAGTCACTGTCGCTGTGTGGGCGCTGCACGCCGGCCCTCCTGGGGTGTGTGGAACCCGAGCAGCCGCGTGGCCTCGTCCAGACCCCAGCTCGGCGCCTGACAAGCCGTCAGATGCAGGCAGCCTCCCCTGCCTCGGTCTCCTCATCTGGGCAAGGGGCTGGGGGCAGCCCTGGGAGCATCCCTGGAATGAGGCTGGCAGAGCTCGGGGTGCAGGAGCCCATGCTGCCTCAGAGCCCGTGAGGCCTCTGCTGCACGTCTGGAACTCAGTTTAGAGTAACCCGGACACTCTAGAAGCATCTGCTTTTCTCATGACTGTTGGGCTCACGGCCAGCGGTACTGAGGTCCTAACAGGTGCCACTAAGCTGTTACCTCTTCTGCCACCAGCCTCAGCCATCCCGGTACCACTCGGCCACCAGCTCCAAAAGGCAGTCTGTCCAGCTGGCCCCGTAACCCCAGGGCAGGCTCAGGCCCAGGGCCAGAGCAATTGCTCCAAGAATACTTTTTGAATGAACAGGCTTTTTTTTAATAGACATTCAGAATGTTCAGCCTCCACCTGAGGAGGTGCTCGGTGCCCGCCGGACCGGCAGGCTCCCCCGTCCCCCCTTGCTGGGTCCTGCGTCTGCACTGGTCACGAGCACGCGGTGGCCCCGCGGCCGCCGCCTGGCCCTCCGCGGCTCCCCGGCTCTCAGCATTTGCTGTGCCTGCCGTCTCTCTGCACTTGGGTCTCAGCACAAACCATGTCCCTACCCAGGTGGCCTTCCCCGAACTCCCTTCTGCAGCATCCCCGGCCTCCAGGCACCTCGTTCCCGTCACCGTTACTGCCCTCTGAGCACATCTCCCGTCGGAAATTATTTTATCCCTCGCCTGGTCGTTCGCCAGCTCTCTTTCCTGTGAGAAGGGACACGCGTGACAGCAGAGACACTGCGGACCATCACACCCCTAGTGTCTGGACGCGTATCTCAAATAAGCGAACCCACGACCGAATGACTGAACAGCTGAAAATCCATCCAGCGCCCTCTGAGCAACACAGCTAAACACCCTCCAAACCACGCCTTCCAGGGAGAGGGGGGTGGAGCAGAGAGCAGGAGGGCGGTTCTGGGAAGTGGCCCATGCCTGGACTCCAGGTGGGGGGGACACCGGGCCTCCGAGAGGGCAGTGGCGTCCAGCGGCACACGGGAGGGGTGGCCCGGAGTCCAGGGCGGCCGACTGTGACACCTGTGCTGGTGACCACGTGGGGGTCTCCCTCTCGGGAGGCCTTTCCGGAAGGTTCCGGCGCACATGCCCTACGGCAGGACAACTGGGTCCTCCGGCTATTCTATTTGCCCACTGTTGACAGTGTGTCCCCAGAGGAGTCGGACCCAGCAGCCGAATCCTAGGTCCCAGTGGCACAGGAAGGAGGGGCAGGGGGCATCAGGAAGCCCCGTGACAGGACAGGACCAACACTGTGCCCGGGGCCAGGACATACGTCCTTAGAGGGTGTGCACAGCCCGACCCCAGCGGGTGCGATTTGCGAAACGCACCTGCTGTGCATGACCTGCCCCACCAGACGGTGGCCCCGCAGGCGTCTCTTACCCGCACAGCCTCCGCGGTGACCAGGTCCTCCTCCGTCAGCTCGAGGCCAGTGCTGTCTGCCGCCCTGAAGAGCTGCGAGGCTGGGATCATCTTGCCGTCCTCCAGCTGGATGCTCTTCACCAGCAACTGCCAAAGGAAGGCTGTCGGGACCCGAGGCTGCCCGAGCCGTGGGCACACGCTCGTCTCCATCCTCCCCGGAGGCAGGCCCGGGAGCCCAGATCCGGCGAGGAGGCTGCTGCCATAGGGACCCGCTCGAGCTCCTTCCCTGCCGTCCACCCCACCGTGCTCTCAAGCTCGAAAACCAGTAATGGCTGGGTTACCCTATAAAACTGATGCCTACCCGTTAGACTAAAGTAATTCAAGCACTACCTTGAAAGTCAATGGAGAAAACAACTAATCACCCAAGAGCCCAGCTTCCAGAAACTCCTTAGAAACCTGGCACAGGTCAGCAGGTGCCCCTCGGGGCAGAGAAGCAGGTGAGCTCACGGCAGAGACCGCGTCTGTCGGGTAACAGTGCTCTATGAAAACGGCACCTTCTGCACACACTGGACGGAACCACAGCCGGGCTCCCGGCTGACTGCCCACCCCTGCTGTCTTCCCAAGATGCTCTGGAGCTTTCTGGAGCTAAAGCCTAGCCAGGGCCCAGCTGGAAGTTCCTGAAAGACGCTCAACCAAGGGTCTCCGCGAAGGCTGCTCCTTTACTTTGCCGGCCTCACGATTCACGGAGGACTTAGCCCAACCCCCTACTTCCTCCGCCTGCCGCTAGTGGTCTACACGTGCACCACTCACTGACCGCTGTTGGTGGGTAAGCACGGTCATGGTCATGCAGAGAAGCCCAGGGGCTACGCCTCGCTGCCCCTCACCCTTCCCCAGTGGGGGTGGAAACCCAGGCCTGAGTGCCGTGAGGATGCGGGGGCGTAGTCGGCAGAAGCAATTCACAGTGCAGAGCCTGCCCGGGGGGCAGAAGGAGGCTGTACGGCTCCAGAACCTGTATCTTTGCTGAGTGTTTTCCTCTGCCCTGGCCACTTCCCTCGATAACTCACAAGCACTAGAACTCGTTTCAGATCTGCTTTGGGAACATGATCGGAGACAGATACGTAGCGTCTGAAGGCATCAACCACGAATACCTCAAACACCCAGTCGCTGCAGATTGCAGGCAGCCTCGGGCCAGCGGGGGTGGGCACCCAGCGTGAGCTCACGCCAGTCCGACCAAAGCTGCCCACACCCACCTGGCCTGTGCGTGCCACCGCTACCAAGCGTTCAGCATCCCAGTGTTTGCTGAAATTCCCCAAAGTGCTCAGAGACCCCTGCCTGTCCTGCTTCTGCTCTGCCCCTGGTACCTTAAGGCCCAGATCTGCCCACCGCTGCGTGGGGTGAGCACTAACGCAGAGTATCACGGCTGAGCGGTGGGCCTCAGAGCCAGCGCTAGGGCTGGACTCCCAGCTCTGCCACAGGCTAGCCTGGGTGAAGATGGGCAGGTGATTTAACCTCTTTGCGTCAGTTTTCTACTCGGTAAAATGGGTATAGTACTGATACATGTCTCATACGGTTGTTAGGAAAACTAAATTAAACCATCCAGCTGTTTTTGAACAGTGCCTGGCACGCAGGGATGCTATAAATATTTAGTTGCATAAATCGTAGCTGTCACTCTGAGCTGCACTTCTCTAAGGTGAGTCAGAGCATGTTATGTGCCCAGTGTGGCTTCCTTGTTCAAAGAGAAGGAAACTGAGGCACAGAGGTCCAATGACCGTGCCCTGGGCACCCGGACTCCAGGTCCGGGCTCCCCGGAGAGGGCCTCCCCAACTCTGACACCCGCCCAGGGCACCCAGCTTGGGTGGGGGCACCTGGGCAGGAAGAGCCCAGGGCCAGCCTTCCCGGGACAGGGAAGAAGCAGGCTGACCCAGCAGTCGAGGGTCTTCCCTCCTGGAGCCTATCGTCTCCTTTTCCCGTTTCCTCCAGAAAAGCCTGAAGCCTCCCTGTGGGGCCCGAGCCCCTGGACAGGCGTGTGTGGCCTTCAGCCTACAGTACGGACAGGGGACCCACAGCAGCAACGTTACCATTCGGTCGTCATTCCCGAAGAGGATGAGTCCCGCTCCGGTGACCACCCCTGGCCGATGGGCTCCTGGGATGGGCAAAGTTTCTCCCTCGGGCACCAGGCCTTCAGTGCTCAGCGTCGAGCTGAAAAACGTCAGCTTCTGTTGAGGACAGGAAAAGCAGAAGGTGCTGGATGAGAGAGGCCCACTGCGGGGGGCCAGGAGGGGCTGGGGGGGCTGGGAAATCATGGGGTGGGGGTGAGGGTCAGGGCACAAATGGGGGCACAGACGAGACCTGGAGAAGGCACTGAGGCCTCGGAGGGGCCCTACGTCACCGCACACTGGCCCGTGGCCTCCGACCCGGCGGGACAGATACCGGCAGGAGGTCTGCTGCAGCATCGCCAAGTGAGGGTGCTGCCTGGGGACACCACCAAGCCCTGGCTACCGTGCAGAGGGTCTGGTGGCGGCGCAGGCAGCAGAGACCCCGGACGGTCTGGCAGCCAGCCTGCGAGCAGGGGTTGGGACAGCCGGGGGCTCCGTGGAGGACCGGGCTGCCCTCGACGGTGCTCGGCCAAAGGGCCCCACCCCCGGGGCAAAGACGAGTCAGGGCTGGGCCTGGGGTCTCTGAGAGCTGCTCAAATCAAACACAAATGCAGACCAGCCTTGAAGAGTTCCTGAGCAGACAAAACCACTTCAGTCACAGGAGCAGAGCTTAATTTAGCTTATTTTGCAAGTTGGTCAAGACCAACTTGACCCAGTCACGTCTTGCTTGTGTCTCTGGAAATCGTAAGCAAAATTTGCACTGTTCCTCAAAATGGATATGAAGTAACCGTTAGCCAAATCCCTATCATTTGAGGAAATTCTTGTTATAACCAGTCACTGCCTCCTCAGTTCACGGCTCATCAACAGACCGCGTGTGGGCTGAGGGCTCCCGGTCCCGGAACTGTCTTTTCCGTGTGTGCACAATAAACTGACTTAGCAGTACTTCGCCGATTCATCGGTTTTACTTCTGCTATTTCGGGACTTCTGACAGCCCGGGGCTGAGAGTCGAACAACCAGCACAGCTCGACCCCAGAGCTGCCGCTGCGCCTGGCGGCCTCGCTCTGCGCCAGCCCCTCTCCTTCAGCCGCGGGTCCCGAGGGAGAGGCCGAGGGGGCCGGGGGCACCTGGCTGGGGCTGGGGGTCTGGGCAATGGCTTTGTACCGCTTAGTTCAGCCACATTCTGATAGCTGTGCAGCCAGGGGACACACACGGAGCACAGCCCGTCCCGGCCACGCAGGGACACACCTGCCCACAGGCCTCCGTCCAGGCGCCCGGCACCTTGTCGTTCCCGCGGATCCAGTTATGAATGGCCTCTGCTGGCTGATCCCAGTTGATCTGCGGGGCAGGACGTGTGTGCTCAGCGGTCTCTCCCCTCTCCCTGACCATCTGGGCAACACCTCTGGCCTCCCCTCCTGCCCTGATGACCCTGACACTGGGTGGAGCCCTGGGCACGGGCTGGGAAGTCTGGCTTCCTCTCGACTCCAGTCGGAGGCCCAGAGCTGGGCTGGGCCTCCCCCTGGCAACCCGGATCTGGGTGCGCGTGGACCCTCAGTCTTTCACGGGATGTGAACTCCAGGATGGCCTGGGGGAGATAATGTTCTGTGCTCAAGATGGCCAAGGCCCTACACAAAGTGCAGGTCTGTCCCATCCCATCCCTCCCCCCCGGCGGCCTCCCCTCACTTACAGGGCTCACACAGATCCCGACAGAGCACCCCGCGAGCCCTGAGCACAGCTCCAGCCCAGGGGCCCACCTGGGCTCCCGACCTGCGACAGTCCCGAGGAACGAATTCCCTCTGGTGTCTCATCTCAGATATGAGGAGCCAGCAGCTCGGCTGATTTTTACATCCTCCCCCCCACCAGCTCTTCTCCCTGAGGGCCCGCTTGCCTCTTCCTAAGGAGGAACCAGGAAGCACCCAAACAGACCCTGTTCCCTGCCTGTCCAGGTGCCACTCGAGCCTAGCACGTGCTTCCTGCACTGGGGCTGCTCTTTCTTCTGGCCTTTAACAGGTACGTCCTGGCTGCCCATTTTCCCCGGCCCGGGTACAGGCAGGCTTTGGGTGGGCAGGGCCCTGGCACTCACCTGGGCTGTTTCCTTGTTCTGAATCCCCTCGTAGGTGGCGCCGTCCTCAGGCTGAGGGAGCCTGGGGGCTCTGCCCTCAGCGATCAGCTTCACGGCCTGAACCTGGGGAGACAAGGGTTGGTTGGTGTCCCCAACATTAGGGCCCCCCAACTCTCAGACCCTGGGTTCACACTGAGTCTGGACCAGGCCACTCACTGAACAGACCCACCTGCCACCACGTGGGCACGTGACGGGCACCCACGGAACGGGTGCTGTAGGGACAGGTAAAATTAGCTCCAATCTACTTCCAGTCTGATCAATGACTGCAAGACCCCGCCCTCTCTCCCACACAAGGCCCTAGAAAATCACGTAAGCTAAAGCCCTCTACGGTGTAACACACACCAACGTCCACGTTTCTGTCTAAAACCTTCCCTGTCTCTTAGGCAGAATGGCTCCTGGACTGCGTGATGGGTTTGGAGGTCCCTAATAAGTTCAGCAGGAAGCAGTTTCTCTGCTCCAGGAAAGAGGAAGGTTGTGGAGAAGAAGTCAGGGAGGTCGGGGAGGAGAGCCAAGGCGCTGGGCCCGGAGGGAGGGAAGGTGGTGGTGGGAGCCCCCAGAGACCCGAGGCTGAGAAGCCGGGAGAACTCAGAAGCGTCTAAGGCAGGACTGCCCAGGGGGAACTTCCCTGGTAACGGACGTGTTCCACGTCAGCCCCGTGTGGTTTCTGGGGACCTGAAACGTAGCCAGTGAGGCTGATGACCTTGATCTTTAACTACAAGTCATTTAAATTAATTTAATAACCACCAGTGACTAGCGGCTGCCCCCTGGACGCTGCCCTGAAGGATGCTCTTGGTTGTTTTCTGTAGGATGAACAAGATGACCCCTTCCTGCCTCTCACGTCAAACCTCCAGCAGGTCTCCCTGCTCACTCCTGTGAACAGGTGGATCCAAGGCCGCATAGTGGGGCCCAGGGCTGGGGGCACAGCCACTGCTGTGCTACGGAGATGTCCCCATCTGACTCCTGTCCTGGCCGGCCTCCCCTGCTGGACACACCACCTCTACGGGGCCTGCACAACCAGCTCTGACATCAGCCTTTGGGTCGGTCCTCCTCCTCCTGCGCGAATTCAGTGCAGTGACCACACCTGGGCCAGCCTTGGCCAGAAGCCCTCAAGACCGGAACATGTGACAGAGGCTGCCAATCAGAGTGCTCCCCCATGCCGGCCAGTGATTGGCTCGGGGTCATCACGTGACCTGAATTGGCCAATCAGAGTCTCCTCTGATTTTTTATTCATAAATTCTAGGGGAAAGAGGGTTTCTCTTCCCCTAGAATCAAGAGGTGTAAAACTTGAGCCACAGGTGACTACTTTTCCTCCCATTTAAGGGCAACCTGAGGATGAAGCTAATCAAACAGAGGAAAGCAGAATCAGGGTGAAGAAATAGACAGAATCCCGTGACAGATTAAGCCTCTGGATTCAGCCAGGCTTGACGGCATCCTGCCTGGAGTCTTCTATCAAAAATGTCCCTTTTTGGCTAAAGCTTGTTGAGTTGTTCTGACAGTTGTAAGCAAGAGTCCCGCCTATACAACATTATATGTCCTAATCCTGCCTCTGAAACCCTGAAATGAGCGTTCTCCCCCTCCAGAATCCTGGCCAGCTCAGGGCAGCGGGCTGGAGCTGGGCGGGGTGGGGTGGCGGTGGGGTGGGGGTGCCAGCAGGGGAGGCCCTGGGGGCAGCCTTACCATCCCTTTAACGCCTTCGGGGAAGAGGAAGCGGCTGTACAGCGTGCTCACGGTGTCGTCCGGGAGGATCTCACACTCTTTCTGGAGCAGAAGGTCCCCGGTGTCCAGACCATCGTCTGCCCAAAAGATGGTAAAGCCGCCCTTCTTGTCTCCATGGATGAGGGTCCTAGGGAGCAGAGGAGTGGAACCTGAGTCCGGAAGGAAGGAGGATAAGGAGGCCCTGGGGGCTGCCCCTGTGACCGACCCCCATTTCCCCAGGGGAGGACTGAAGACGGAAGATGGTGTTTACTGATGCCGACTGCGTGCCAGGTATTGTACTAAAAGCCTTAACGCCTCGTGTAACTTTATCCTCCCCACTGGTGTAACAGCACCGTATGCCCCTTTTACAGATAAGAGGACCAAGGCCCAGAGAAGTGAGGAGACGTGACTGGAGGTCAGGGAGCCTGAATCCTAATCAGACCAGTCTGACTACAAACCCGCTCTCTTTTCCAGCTCAGATGTCTCCCCTTCCTGACTGCTCCTCTGAACGACTCCACCCTCCAGATACATACATCACCTCTCGTCTCAGACTAGCTTGTTCAGGTGATTCTTTCCTCCATCTCTATCTCTTTCCAAGCGGGGGGCTGCTGAGAGCACCGGTAGCTGGAGGGAGCCCCTCAGCCCACTCTGCCCCGGCAACCCCGCTGCAGGACGGGAACACTTTGCGGTTCACTGTGAGAATGCAGGGTGCACGGCGTTGCCTGACCCCAGTTCTTCCTCAGGGATCGTGCTGTGATCTACCGCATGGACGCCGTCCAGCAGCGCGCACAGGCACCGCGTGCCACCTGCTCCTCAGGCGCAGAGAAGAGCTCCGGGCTGAGGGACGGGGGCGACTCAGGCAGGTGGGGTGTCTGCGCCCTGTCTCACCAGTTGATGGCCGACGCCCCCCGGTGCCGGGGGAGCAGACTCGGGTGGTAGATGATGGAGCCGTGGCGGGGGGCGCTGATGATCTCCATGGGGATGAACTGACTGCAGAAGGGCAGCACGTTGAGCTCGGCTCCCAGGGCCTGGTGCGTCGCCACCACGTTGGGCAGAGCCCGTCCCCTGGCCCGCCAGCGGGGAAACTTGAACACTGGCACTCCATCCTCGTCGGCCTTCAGGCCTGCGGGACAGCGGGTGAGAAACTGCTCCCCACTGCTGCACCCACTCCGACTCGGCACCTCTGCCTGCCCCGCAGGGTGGCTCCCGCACCCCCTCCCCAAGCCTTTCCCCCGCTGCCCAGCCGGGCTGCTCTGGACAGCCCAGAGGGGACGGCGCCGGCCAAGGCCCAGGTCTCAGGAGCTGCTGTGCCAGGACTGACCTCTGCTGACCGCCTCCCTCTCCCAGGCGCCTGCCTGACCCCTGGCCTCTTTAGCTGCCCGGAGCAGGGCGCCCTCCCCGCGGGTCGGATGTGCAGTCCGCAAGTCCCCAGGTTCCAGAATGCGGCTTCCTGCCTCTGCCTGCCCCACTGCCCCTGCAGTCACTAGCCGCTTCCTCCAAGCTCCCCTCTGCCTGCCCCTCAGCCCCTGTCCAGCACTTCCCAGCCCTCGGTTCTCTGGTACACACCCGGCTGGTGTGTGGCCCTGGCTGACCTGACCCACTGTCGGTCCCTCTGCCTCTGTGCCCCGGGTTCAGGGACGTGGGCCAACATGAGCAGACCAGACCACGCTTGCAAAAGTTGTCCCCACCGTGACCAGGGACATCTGCTGGACATCTGAGGTCAGGTCAAGAAGCAGCCCCAGCCAGGCTCAGAGCTGCTGCCAGGGGTCCCTGAGTGGCTGTGGGCAGGATTCAGGCTGTGCTATGGGCTGTGGCGGGCTCAGATCTGGAGCCGGGGTCTGGCTGGCATGGGGGCAGCCTGCGCTCTCCATCCGGGGAGACTCTCTATCCCTAAAGCGCCAAGCCCTGGGGCCCGGCAGCCCCGCGAGGCCCCTTTCCTCGTCCGGACCCATATTCTGAACCCATCAGGCCTGAGAAGGACCCAGGAGGGGCCTGGAGGTCTGTTCCTCGAGCTGAGGACCCTGCTTCCTGCTGCGCTGCTGAGATGCCCTCGGGAACTTGTCAGAAATGTGACTCCCAAGTCCCTCCCGTCCCTCTGAGCAGAAACTCCAGGGGGTCCGCCGGGGGCAGCGTCGGGGCCTCAGCACTCCGCTCAACAGGTGCCCCCCGAGACGCGGTGCAGGGCACGCTCACGTCTGAGAACGCTGGCCGCAGTGACTCCCGCCTGGGGGCCTTTTCAGAGCATGGGTGCTGCGGTCGGGGGGAGCCCAGAGTGGTCAGACTGAAGGGTCCCGGGAGCAGGCCAGGCTTCTCCACGGCTTCTCCAGGACACAGGCCCCACCCTGCAGTCCACTTGGTTCCAGAAAAGCCCAGCGGCCAGCTGGCACCTGAGCAGGATCCGGGGCGGACCACGAGTGGCCGCTTCTGTCCGGGGAAGCCCACAGCCCCACACAAGACCCCGCAGGCTCTGCTCCCACCACCGCCCACGGGGCACCGCCTCTCCGTGCTCCTGGGCCACCCACTCACCTAGGGGGTCCGCCTTCCCATCCTTGTCCGGCACAGTGAACACGCCCACGACCTCGTGACCCTCCTCCCTCAGGTGGCAGTAAACTTCCTGGCCGAACAGGCTCTGTCCGATCACTGCGATCTTCATGGCAGCGGGGCCGGGGCGGGAGGACCTGGGAAAGGAATACGGCCTTGGCGTCAGACAGGGCTCGCTGGGCCAATGGGGCAGCCCAGCCGCCCCCGCCCCAACCCCTCGGCCCAGCTCTGGGCCACTGGCCACTGTGGGGAGGTGGCCGCATGAGGAACGAAGGAAGAGGTCCTGAACGGTGGGCCTGTAGATACCGCAGCGTGAGTTGCGTGCGAGCGCAGCCTCGGGGACTCCTCCCTGGAACCTCCAACACGGCATGGGGCGCCGCGTGTGGTGTCTTCCCAGGCGTATCTGAGCATGTTTCTGTAACTAACCAGTCCTGTGACCTCGGTCAAGTCACATCAGCTTCAGTTTCCTCACTTGTTGATGAGAAAGATGCTCCTCAAACGCTGCCAGGCTCTCCCTGGGCAGGAAGCAGCAATGGGCCTGGACTTGGGCTGCATAGAGACAGACGCCCAGCGGACGGGCCGAGGACGGAAGGTGGGGTGGGAGGTGCGACAGGGGCCACTGGGCTGCATGGGAAGACGCGCGGCTGGACCAAAGTTTGCTCATTCATTCACCATGCTCATATCCGTAAAACGTATTATCTACTTGATACGTTTCTTTAAATTATCTATCTACAAAAATATACATTTTTAGAGAAAATTTTATTGAAGTACTACATGCTTCGGACATACAGCAAAGTGTACAGACTGTAAGTATGTAGCTCAATGAATTTTCACAAACTGAACACACCAGTATAATCAGCGCTCAGATAAAGAAACACTCCAGAAGCGCATTTAGACAACAGAGAGGCAGGACAGGGTGGACTCCATTTACATAAATGGAATCACACTGCGCGATGTTCTGTGCGTCGTTTCCCCTCAGCGCTGTCCACGTAGCTGTGCTGTGTCCATTCTCATTGCTCCACAGTGTTCCCCTGTGAGCGTAAGTAAATACGGTCACGTATCCGTCCTACTGTGGGTGGACATCCGGGTAGTTTCCAGCTTGAAGCTATTACCGAGACGGATGTGATACAGATTCCGGCACATGGCTCACACCGTGTACAAGAATACACTTCCGTTGGGAGTGTACCTGGGAGCAGAATTCCTGGGTCCTAGGTGTGAAAATGTTCAGCCCTACCAGCCTCTGCCAGTTTTCCAAAGTGGCTTTACCAATTTCCATGTGCTTTGCGTTGCAGCCTCCTGTCTGTTCATTTTACCCTCCTGCTGACAGGGACTGGAGCTATGCTGCTGGGGTTTCACTGGCGATTCCCTGATGGCTGCTGAAGGTGAGCACCTTTTCCCACGTTTATCAGCCACTTGGATTTCTTCTTGTCTGTTTTTTCCACTGGGTGATCTTTTCCTGACTGATTTTGTAGGAGGTTTTTGTTTGCTTGGTATTGTTTCATTTTGTTTTTAAATAATCTAGACTATGAGTCCCTTGTCAGATATATTTATGAGCAACACCTTCTCCAGTTCTGTGGCTGGACTCTTCACTCTGTGGTGCCTTTTGATGAACACAATTTCTTAAACTCTATATAGTACGCTGCATCAAAGTCTCCCTTTATGCTTAGTGGGCTTTCTATTCTGGTAAAGAAATCTTTGCTTCCTCCAAGTTCCTAGAGATGTTCTCTTCGCCTTCTAAGATCTTTATTGTTTGACAGAGGAGCAAAGGCAACACAATGGAGCAAAGATGGTCTTTTCAGCAAATGACGCTGGAACAACTGGACGTCCACATGCAAGAGATGAATCTAGACACACATCTTACACACTTCACAAAAATTAACTCAGAATGCATCATAGATGTAAATGTAAGATGCAAAAGTATAAGACTCCTAGAAGACAGCACAGGAGAAAACCTAGATGACTGAGTATCCGGTGACCTTTTAGATACAACACCAAAGGCACGATTCAAGAAAGAAAAAAATAAGCTGGACGTCATCAAGATTAAAAAGTCTGCAGAAGACACTGTCAAATGAATGAGGATGGTGGTCCTCTGTGTGTGTGTGGTGTGTGTGTGTGGTGTGTCTGATATGTGTGTGAGGGTGGTGTGTATGTGTATGTGGTATGTGTGTGTGGTGTATGTGTGGTGTGTGTGTGTGGTGTGTGTGTGTATGGTGTGTATGGTACGTGTGTGTGTGGTGTGTGTGTGGTGTGTATGTGTGTGTGGCGTGTGTGTGTATGGTGTGTATGGTACGTGTGTGTGTGGTGTGTATGGTGTGTGTGTGTGGTGTGTATGGTGTGTGTGTGTGTGGTGTGTGTGTGGTATGTGTGTGTGGTGTGTGTGTGTGATGTGTGTGAGGATGGTGTGTATGTGTGTGTGGCGTGTGTGTGGCGTGTGTGTGTGTATGGTGTGTATGGTATCTGTGGTGTGTATGGTGTGTGTGTGTGGTGTGTATGTACGTGCACGTGTGTACTGGCAGAGAAAACTCCTGGAAGGACTCACACAGAAATATTAAAAGTCACCAGCTAGGGTTTTGGGGTTTGGAAGTCTTTTGATGATGGTAATTCTCTTTCTTTCCAGAATGTTTTTTTTTAATTTTTATTTTTTTATTGAGCGTATATTACTTGTGGAAAAATAAAGGGGACAAAGAAGATCCCTTTGGAAGCAGGGAGGCAGGGTCAGGGAAGACACCTGTGGAGCGTGCGGGGCAGGAGCCCTGGGCAGGGACAGCCCACCTTGGGCTTTGGCGCCCGTTAAGTCAGATGGGGGAGGCGCAGAGCCCACGAGGGCCTCCCGCCCGGTTGGCGCCCTCGGTGCCCTCCTCCCGGGGACGCTGTGGGGCTGAGGTGGCACTAGAGGGACCGTCGGGCTCCCCAGGCCCCCCGCCCCAGCCCAGCGGCCAGACCCTGCCCGGGGGGGCGGGGGTGGTGGTCCCCTGCTCCGAGCACACTGAATTCCGACTCCGGTACCTGAGGGAGATTCCGCCTCCCCTAGGCAGGTGGCAGGTGAGGGCCCTGGACAGATGCGCCAAGGGCCCGGGCTCTGAGTACACGGAGCTCGTGCAACCCCCAAACCAGGTCGTGGGGCGGGGCTGGGGCTCTGGGGTCCCAGGTCCCCAACCCCCGCCCCCTCCCCCGGCGCAAGAAGGACGGCGGCGCGGGCGGGGGCGGGGGGAGGGCTGGAGCTCTCCAATCACAAGAGATCCTCGTTCCCGGCCCCCAGATCTGGCCAATCAGGGGGGACCATTCCCCATCCCGAAAATGGGGTGAGGGTCTTGGAGGGGGGGCAGGCGGCGCAGCGGGGCAGGACCATCTAGTCACCTTCGGTTCGTCTCTTTCCCTCTCCGGCCTCAGTTTCCTTTTCTGTAAGTGGGGCCGATAACGCCCACCCAGGCCGCCCCGCCCTCCCCCACGCCACCGCTGCGCGATCCTCCACAGGCCCTGCCCCGCACCGCGGTCCTGTAGCCAGGGGACCCCCCCCACCGCCAGGCTGGAGCCTCGGCTGCCCCCAGGGGAACCCTGACTCGCGTCCCCGGCCAGGCTCGCGCGCCCCGAGGCGCCTCCGCCGGGGTGCCTGAGCCCAGAGCCCCCGGAGCCCCCGGAGTCGCGAGCGGGGGCGGCCTCCCTCCCTGGGGCGCCGGGGACCGGGACTCACCACGCACGGGAGGAGCGCGGGCGTCGCTGGCCAGAGCGGACCTCTGAGTCCGGGTCCGGGCAGGGGACAGCGCTGGCGCTGGCCCGGCCGGGGCGGTGGGGAGGTGGGGCCGGCCCCTGCCAGTCCCGGAGCTCCGGCCAAGTCCAGAGCCCGGGAGGGGAGGGGCCGGGGCGGGCGGAAAGTCCCGCCGGGTGGGGTGGGGAGGGCGCTCCCGGGCTGCGACCCCTCCCGGCTCCACAGGGCTTTGCAAAGGCCCCGTGGTTGTGAGCACCCGCAAGGCTGCCGGGATAAGGGGAAAGTGGCCAGGCGGGTAACTTCCCTCACTGGCTCAGCAACTCTCCACGTGCTGTCAAGGTCTTGCTCCGGGAAACGCACCCGTACTTCAGGAGGCTCCTACTTCAAGGTCACATCTTACGGGAAGCTTTTCCTAACCACAGCCCCGCTAGGAAAGACCCCCTCGTCACATGACCACAGAAGGGCTTCATTGTTCCTTCAGGCACCAGCTCAGCCGCAGGTTGATCACTGCTTTCGGGATTATCTGACTGGCTCCCCCACTGGAACACGAGGTCAAAGACGGTCTCAGTCGCAGGAATTCCCCGGCACCTGGTGTAGTGCCTTGTGTTTAGTAGGTGTTCAATAAAACTTGTGGAGTAAACGGCTGAATGTGAGGAGCCTGGGGTGGGAAAGTTGTGTGAGAACGTTGAAGCTGGAATAGAGAACGAAGAGTGACAGGTGACACTGGAAGAATGGCTGGGAGATCGGACACCCCAAAAAGGTGTTAGGAAATCAGAGAAGAACCCACAGTCTTAGCGGGTGTACAGAGAGGAGGGGAGTTTAAGCAGCAAGTCTGGCAGCACTGCCACCTACAGTAACATGGAAAGCAGAAAATGTGCAAGGGACCTGGGCTGTCCAGCTGGGGCAATTTCCATGCAGAATGCTGAAGGTGCCTCCTGACTTCTTCTTGCTGCTTATACTAAAATGTGAGAGAAGACAGATAAGCCAAAGGAGGACTGGTAAATAAAAAGGAACCAGAACTTGCTGGTTTTCAAATTTCCTAGCTTCTCTGGATGTCAAGTGATGCTAAAATTAACACACAACTCCCAGGCGAAGGGAAACATAGGCATGGCCACGGCAGGAAAAGAGAGTCTAAAGATGAAGCCCAGTGTATGCTGTAAGATCCTTTGTTAAGTTCTCAAAAAGGTCAAAGGTGGCACCTCAGAGTATTCGGTTCAACAGTAGGACTTCCGGGAAGCTTAAAAGTTGTCATTCAGGGCTTCCCTGGTGGCGCAGTGGTTAAGAATCTGCCTGCCAGTGCAGGGGACACGGGTTCAAGCCCTGGTCTGGGAAGATCCCACATGCCGCGGAGCAGCTAAGCCCGTGCGCCGCAACTACTGAGCCTGCGCTCTAGAGCCCAGGAGCCACAACTACTGAGCCTGTGCACCACAACTACTGAAGCCCGAGTGCCTAGAACCCGTGCTCTGCAACAAGAGAAGCCACTGCAACAAGAAGCCCACGCACCTCAATGAAGAGTAGCCCCCGCTCGACACAACTGGAGAAAGTCTGCACGCAGCAACAAAGACCCAACACAGACAAAAAATAAATAAATAAATGAATTTAAAAAAAGAAAAAGTTGTCATTCAGCAGAAGCCCAAGGTAGAGAAGGGTGTATCTCAAAGAGGTTGAGTGGGTTTGCCAGCTGATCAAAGGACTGAACCTCAATAAGATTCATAGAAGACACACTTGGTTTTTAAAAGAATTATATTGGCAAAAGCTTGGACTGAAAGTATCAGAGACAGTGCAAAATGAAAAGAGACCTCTGGAACTCCCCTCCCCCACCCCCAAATTCTTCTGGCAGGAAGCAGCCTGAGAGACCACACAGGTGCAAACATAGGGTACCTTTTATGGAAATGAAAGGATGGCTTGCAGAGCACAATGAAGAGTCCAGAGGTGGAACCAAGAGCACGAGGACCCATTTTCAGGCCAGAATCAGACCGAGCCCTAATGAAGGAGCTTCCAGTCTCTGCCCAGGGGATTTCAGGACTGTATGGATGAGTGACACCTGTGCGCCTCCCAGCCCTGTCCCCTTCGAGTGCCTGTGGTGGTCACACTGTGCCTGTCCCACTGTTGTGTGCTGGGTGTGGGCAGGGCTTGGGAGTGCAGACAACTGGTGCTTGAATTCACAGGTGTTCAGATTGAGAGCCACTGTACCCCAGGAGCCTCCTCCACATCAGAACCTGGTTGAGACGCAGACTCTGGACTTTGAGCCCATCCTGCTGTGGCTGGGATTTGGGGAGTGCGTATGTTTTGCGTGTGGGAGAACTGTGAGTAATCTGTGGCTCTCGGAGGACCGTGGCAGTTTAGAGGTCTTTAACACACCCCTTCAGGAGAGGAGTGCAGTTCCTCGCGCCCTCGAGTGTGGCCTGAACTCCGTGGCTCACTTCTCACACGTGCAACGTGGTGGAGGTGACAGTGTGTGACTCTCCAGATGGAGGAATGGGGCCTGAGGTCCGAGAGCGGCAGGAGGCAGCTCTCCTGCATCCTAGAGCTACATGGTGCTCTGAGCGCATCACACTGCACCCACCTCTGCCAGCTCAGCTCGCTCTGCGGAATGCCCCTGCACTTGGTCCATCCGAGCCTTGCTTCGGCTCAGGGATGGGCTCCTGCAGCCCCAGCCCTCCTCCCTTGGGATCCCACGTTCATAGCAAAACTCGCACCCTGGTATACTCTGCCATATGCTTGTCTGTCTTTCCACAATGGCAAGACTCCTGAGGAGGGGGAAGGGTCTCCGTCAGCTGCCTCTAAAGAGGCCCCAGTGGGCACGTGTGGACGGACGATGCCCCCAACAGACAGTCTCTGCTGAGCATCCTGCAGGCCCCTCGGCGGCCGGGAGCACAGTGGGGGCTTGCTCGGCCCCAGGCGGAGGGTGAGAGGCAGTCTAGGGGTAGCTCAGGGGGTGAGTGCGGCTCAAGCCAGGTGGACGCGTGACCAGATGGAATCTCTTTCTGTTGTGTAAGGATGAGTCAGCTGTCCCTCAGGAACTCAGGAGCTGGGTGCTGTGCGTATGCTGGAAGGGAAACATTAACTCGGGAGGTCTGTGGCCTTTGGGAAAGCAAAGGCAGTGGCCGCATGACCCAGGCTTTCTTTTCCAACTTGGGGCCAGTGTTTCCTTTGCCCAAGTCCTAAGGTCTCCTGTTCAGGTGCAAAGTGAGACCCGCCCCCCCAACCCCTGCATCTACCCACCTTGTGAATTACTCATGGTGTCACCTGATGCCCAGCCCCCATGGGGACTGAGAATTCAGGATGGTTTCCCTCGATATTCCCCCTTGAAACGGGCAACACAGGATTTCACATATTGTCTTAGTTCAGGCTGGTAACACGATACCACAGGCTGGGTGGCTTATAACAACAGACGTTCATCGCTTGGGGTTCTGGAGGATGGAGGTCTGAGGTCGGGGTGCCAGCATGTTCGAGTGAGGGCCCTTCTCTGGGTCACAGACTTCTCGCTGTGTCCTCACGTGGCAGAAGCAGCGAGGGAGCTCTGGGGTCCCTTTTCTAAGGGCACAAATCCCCTTCACGAGGGCTCCACCCTCATGACCCGATCACCTCCCAAAGCCCCCACCTCCTAATACCAGCATCTTTGGGGGTTAGGATTCAACATACAAATTCGGGGAAACGGACAGTCAGACCACAGCACAGACAGAGGTGAAGTATGAGTGAACCTTCATACAGCTCCAGGCTTTGAACCGGGACCCACGCAAGGACCTGGAAATAAAAACAAGGGTTTCTGGAGAGCTGGGCTGACAGTCACAGAGTGCACAGAGGCAAAGGCCTCGCACAGGGGCCTGTTGACCCCTATGTAAACTCAAACCTTGGTGGGGGGTGGTTGGGTTTGTATCCCCAGTGCCTGCGACAGTGCCTGGGCTGCAGGTGGCCCCCCAGGAGCTCAGTGCAGGGGAGCAAGTGAAAATGGCAGAGGGTCGGGCGCAGTGTCCCTCCTGGAGGTGCTTGTAGCCCAGCGGGGGAGAAGAAACCAAAGACGGGGAAGTGCTGTGATCAGTGAGAGGGGAGACATAAGGAGTGGGGCCTGGGCTGCATCAGGCCCCCCTGGGAGGATAAGGCCCGGCAGGACCGGGATGAGCTTAATCAGGAACCACCTGATTAAATCAGTTTAATCAGGAACCCCAGGTCAGGAGATAGGACACACGTGCAAAGACAGAATTTATCACAAGTTCATAATGAAACTTTCAGCTCAAATTCAGCTGCAACATCTCACTGAACCCTCTGGTCTGCCCTCTGTGCTGCTCTCCTCCTGGGACGCTGATGGTCACAGTGGCTCCTGCATCCCCCAGCCCCGCACACTGGCTGGGAGGAGCCGTGGTTCCTCTCGCATCTGTGCATTCTGCCCGGTGGCACCGTCCCGCACACACGTGCACGGCAGCGGGCACGGGCTCACGTGTGGCCACTGGGATGACTTTCTGGTGCACGTCGCAGTTTCACACCCCCCTGCCCCCCAACCAACAAAACTGTAGCAAACATCCTTATGTGCGGGAACTTTTCTGAAGGCTAGTTTTCCAAATGTTGAACTGCTGAGTTACATGGTATGGACACTTTTGATATTAGCAGATATTACCCAAATTTGCTTTTTGAAGATGTTACAATACGTCACGCTTCCCCCTCACACTGCAGGGTAAGAGAGCCCTGGAAGTTGTCTGGCTTTTTCATTTCTGCCAACCAGAACCTCAGAACCAGAATCTTACTGTCGTCTTAAAATTGCAACTTTGTGACACCAGAGAAACTATCACCTTTACTATGCTTATTAACGTGTGGATTCTGCTTCTATAATTTGCCTGCATTTTCCCTTTTTTCTCTTTGTCAATTTATAGAAGCCCTCTGTATACTGGAAGTAAGAAAAGCTTTTATGTTCTGAAACAAGTTCGTATGAAAAGTGAATAATTTGAGACAGTCTTGAATAATGGTGCTTCATAACCTTCAGGAATCGAAGGACCAGGACGCCCAGATGGAAAGGACTCGCCTGGCGTCACTTCCATGAACGGAAAAGCAGGTGTCCACACAATTTCAGAGCAGGGAAAAGGGAGGGCACTGAGAACCAAATAAAGAAGGAGGCTTTCTCAGAAGCAAGAACCACTGCTCTCAAAATTATGAGGGAAAATTACTTTCAAATATTTTATTCCCAACTCCAAGTGAGACACAGAGGGAGTGTAAGAACACTTTGAAGACAAGCTAGCACTGAAAGTTACACCCAGACACACACACACAGCACTCTTTCCGAGAGGACACTGGAGCACGTGATCCAGAAAAATAACAAAACAAACCCAGAGACAGCAGGATTTGGATCAAGGAAACAGGGTTCAGCATAGGAAGTAAAAAAGGACAATCTCAGGATGGCCGGCCAGGCCGGACAAGCATCCGCAGAGAGGGGCTGGGACGGAAGCCCACAGATTGTACATTAGGAGAAGCACGAAAGAAAGAACATCGCTGTGCATGTGACAGACCTGATGGGGCATTTCAGAAAAATGAAAAATAAAGACCCATACATTGAAATTGAGCACATTTTAAAAACTCTAAGAATAACGAAGAACTGGACCAGGAAGGAAAATCACAATGTCCTACTGTGTCTCTACAGTGCCCAGTGATGCACGGTCATGACAGGTTCTTCAGTTTATAACCGATTATTAGTTTTACCAACATTTTGCTCTTCCTGTATTGGAAGGTCGGGGGTGAGGGAGAGGGGGAGTCACTGGCGAGGACCAGACCCTCGCCTGCCGTGACGGACCTTCTCCCCGAGCCGCAGTCCTGGACGCCTGCTGTTTGGAAACACTGACCAAGTCAGAGTCCACCGCACGGCCCTGGAAGGCCCACTGCCCCGGCAGGCACTGTTCTAGGCACAGGGACAGGGGAGCAAAGCCAGCGGCTGAAGGAGCGCATGTGCTGTGGATGCGGCGCCCGCGTGAGGCAGAGGGGCAGGAGTGGACGGGGTCTGGAGGCCTTCTTGTCCTGTGCTCTTAGCGCTGTTCAAGTGTGTAACCGCGTGCACGTGCTGTTTTCATAAAAACAAACGTTAACAACTGGGTCGTTCCAACTCTTCTCCCTCACTCTCTCCCCTATGGGGACTAGAAAAGCACAATGCAGGGGACATGGTCTGATGGGTCGCGTCCCACGCCCTCGGGAGGGCCACCCCCCATCCCCTCCCAGACCCAGCCCCTGTCCACGGGGGACCAGAGCCACCTGCTGGGTGTCAGGCAGACCCCAGAGCACGCTGGCAAGCACGAGGCTGGGGAGAAAACCCCTGGGCTTGGCGCCGTTGCAGCGTCTTCAGTTACTTGTCACCGAGTGCAGGCGAAGAGGCGGGGAGGCCAGGACAGGGCCCAAGCAGGAGCTGAGGTGAGGCCACCAGACGGAGGCCACCGCTGTCCGCTGCGTGCCAGCTCTCGGGGCTGGGGTGCTGAGAGGGGCGGTGGGCAGGGGGCAGCCAGGCACTGGGCCCTGCTGTTTAGGGACGACCCGACGAACCTCCGCAAGGGTCAGGATCACACACCGCAGAGGCCGGCAGACTTAGGGGCCTCCTTACACCACGCGGGCCTTGAGCCCCCCTCTCCCGGAGTCCAGAGAAGTCCCCACTGCTCCGTCCCCCCCGCCCCTTCCAGCAGCGCTTCCTACATCAAAACTCCTTTGTGGTAACACACGCTCCTGAAACGGACTTTTTGTTTCTGCAAAGCAGAACGGGCACATACATGGCAAGGGGACGTGTTTCTTTATCTCGATAGACATTCACACCTCACCCCTCCTGTGAAAGCGCTGAGAGGCCTGGACCTCCCTCGGATCCACCTGGACTGGCCACGGCCATCCCGGCTGGCCTGGGGGGCCGGCCCAGCCGGAGTCTGTGACCCCCCCCGCCACCCAAGGCGGGGCTGGAGGGTGGGCGAGACTCCGCAGGCTCACTGGGCCCTACACAGACGATGGCTGGAATGTGGCGACCAGAACATCCCAATTCAATGTGCGATCAGGGCAGAGTCAAGTGCTCCTTGATAATTAAGCTTAGGATAAGCAGAGCGCAATTAAAAGCAGTTAACGCATCCAAACAAGCTTGTGCACTTGTCAAATGTAAAACGGCAAATTCCGTTCAAGGAGCAGTAGAAGCAGAACGCGATCGCCAGGTCGGAGCCCAGGACACTGAAGGGAGGGTCTGAAGTGAGGACGGTGGATTGGAAGGGTGTCTTTGAACCAGGTTTCTGTAACTTCTTTTAAAAGTTAAAGTGAGGGCTTCCCTGGTGGCACAGTGGTTGGGAGTCCGCCTGCCAATGCAGGGGACACGGGTTCGAGCCCTGGTCTGGGAGGATCCCACGTGCCGCGGAGCGGCTGGGCCCGTGAGCCACAACTACTGAGCCTGCACGTCTGGAGCCTGTGCTCCGCAACAAGAGAGGCCACGATAGTGAGAGACCCCCACACTGCGATGAAGAGTGGCCCCCGCCTGCCGCAACTAGAGAAAGCCCTCGCGCAGAAACTAAGACCCAACACAGCAAAAAATAATTAATTAATTAATAAACTCCTACCCCCAACATAAAAAAAAAAGTTAAAGTGAAAGAAAGAAATAATAAAGGTCCACAACCATCCCAGCTCCCTGCAGATGCAACTCCACACTTGTCCCAAGGGCCCGTGAAAGCCAGGCCTTCCCTGGAGGCCTGGGCGCCTAAGACCTGCACCAAACGCGGCCTGCAGGTCACCATGGAAGCGCATCGGTCAAGGTGCAGCTGAAGGATGCTGGTTTGGTGGCTGTGGGAATGCCTGCCCATCTGGACTCGTCTCTGCCGGGTGTTGGCAGCCACAGCTCAGGGACCTCCACCCCACGAGGCAGGCCTGGACCCGAGAGAGATGGGGTGGACGGCTAAGAGCTTCCCCTTCCCGGTGAGATGCCTTTCCAAAGGCTCCTCGGAAGGCTCGTGGCTTGAACAAGCAGAGGCCACCCTGCCAGGAGGCTGTATGGCTCTCCCCTCCCCGTCCCCTCCTCTGGTGCTGCCTTCCCAAGCCAAGGACCCACACGTGCGCGCTTGTCCAGCACACTCGCTCTGGTCGCCACGCCGACCTCAGCCCCTGGAACGTCGCGCACACACTGAGCTCTCCTGGCGCCCCGCCCACTCCTACTCATCCTGCAGGTCGCATTTGTGTCCGCTCCCTGGGCAGTACTGCTCTCTAGGCACCGTCCACTCAGCAGGGCTGTCTGCACCAGTGCCCGGGCTGGGCAGAGCAGCTCGCCATACTCAGGTGCAGAGGGCTCCCCACCAGACACACACATACACCGCTCCATGCATGGGGTCCTGGGAAGCTGAAAGGGCCCAACAGTTATGCGGGGTCAGTTGGGGGCTTACTTGGCTGGAATGTCTACGGACAGTATGCTGGTCGTGGCCAGCGGATGGCCCCCAGATGACCCAGAAGGCCAACGACAATCTCTCCATGGCCTCTTCCTCAGGGGTGCCCGGGGCTGATGACTCGGGTGCTGTCTGGGGGAGCTCGCTGTCACCTCTGAGACCCTCTCTGTGGGGCCCTACTGCAAACAGGAGCGTGGCACCCTACCCGTGGGCTGGCGCATCCCCCAGCGAGCCGCCCGCCGAGGCAGGTCTGGCTGGCCCCACAGGCGGCTCTCCGTTTTGAGGGCTGCTCTGGTGAACTTGATCCCAGCGACCGGTTCCCCGAGCAGGGAGTTTGGACAGGGAAGGGCTGCCCCAGCTCTCCTGTGTTCTGAGGTTCCCCACAGGAGGGACACCGGGCTTGTGAAATTTCTCTGTTGATCAGATTGAGTAAGCCCCACTGAGGTCACTGCTGGCACAGGAGTTGGTAACTGGGGAGGGAGCCGTCCCCACCAGGGCATGGGAGAACCTTTCCCGTAAGGGTTTTCTGAGCTGCCTGGAAATTACTGGTGTCTCTAGTGGCAGATGGGCCACTGAGTTTAACCAACGTTTGAACAAACACCCACTGTGTGTTGGCACTGATGAAAAGGACAAGGTTGCTGTGCTTCTGAGGTTCAAAGTCAAAGACCATTCTTTCTCCTGCTGAAGGTGCGCTGAGCACCCGCTGTGCTGCAGACGCTGTTCTGGACGCCGGGGCTACAGAAGGAACACATCTCAAAACACACCTCGCCCTCCTGGCACTTACATCCGATGGCTGGCGGTGGGCAATAAACAGAACAAACACGGCAGTTACGGAGTTTGTGAGATGCAGAAAAATAAAGTGGGGAAGAGGAAGAGGAGGGCTGGGCACGCTGCCTTTTAAACAGGGTGTGAGAGACGCCTCATGAGACAGTGATGGCTGAGCACAGGCCTAGAGAAGGCGAGGGAGCCATGTGGGCCCTGGGGAAGGGCACACCTTGGGGGAGATACGTCTGGGGAAGGGCACACCTGGGGGGAGATACATCTGGGGGAAGATACACCTGGGGAGAGACACCTGGGGAAGGGCACACCTGGGGGAAGATACACCTGGGGAAGGG
>NW_020838067.1:17450-139609 GCF_003676395.1 Aethalodelphis obliquidens | reverse complement strand
GGGCACACCTGGGGGAAGATACACCTGCGGAAGGGCACACCTGGGGGAAGATACACCTGCAGAAGGGCACACCTGGAAGAAAGGGACACCTGGGGGAAGGGCACGCTGAGCACAGGCTCTGGGGCAGGGCTCTGCCTGGCGAACTCCTGGATGAAGGGGAATCAGGATGCATCCAGCACCTAGGTCGTGGGGGGCCATGGACCACACATCCACCTTTCCTCGCTCCTCATTCACTCAGGGCTGTGAGCACCCGCTGTGGGCAGTGAGAGTTCCATGGGGAGGGGGAAGCTGACGGCTAGGCGTGGGAGCAGAGCCAGCTCCCCCAGGCCCTTGCAGTCGCTGGCCCCCACTGATGCTCTCCTCAGCCAGCTGCCTGGCCTCATCGAGGACCCTACTGTCCCCTTTCCCATCCCCTGATATACTTCCTTCCAGTACCAGGCAATGCCTGAAATTGTCCAGTTTATTAACGAAATTCTACTCACTTATTTGCCCCTTTCAAGCCCCATGAGAGCAGGGATGGTGCCCTAGAGCAGCCCCAGCCCAGCGATGCTCAGTAAATGCCTGTGGGAAGGGTCCAGGACCCCGCGCCTGGGAGGGTCCTGCACCTGTGAGGCTGGTCCCGGGCCCTGCCCCCTCCTCTCCCTCCCTTCGTTCCAGAGGAGAGGTGCCCTTCACCTCCCGGGCTGCCCACGCCCCAGGGCTCTGGACCCCATCCTCTGAGACACCCCAGGACCTCTTCCCTCACTGTTCATTCTCTCCTCACCGCCCTCTGCTGATCACTGCCCAGCACTATGGTGTGTGCTCAGCTGTGCTCCGTGCTGCAAACCCTCTTCACCTGTCTCCTTGCCGACCTCCCCCTCCCCTGGTCACGCAGACCTCTAAAACCCAGGCTCTGCTCACCTGGGGGTTGGGACAAGATTCCGAGTTAGCAGCCATCAGAAGTGTCACGCAGGCATGTGTGTGCTGTGCAGGTGGGGTTCTCCCCGGGAGAGGATCTGTAGCCTTGGTCAGAGTCTCATTCCCAAAGGGTAGGAGCCCTGGGACGCCCACTGCGTTCCTCCTGCACGCAAAGCTTTATTAGTAACTATATTTCTAGAGGAGGGGCACCTGCCTTCTTCCCGCCCAGGCCTGGGCTGGGCGCCCACGGAGGGAGAGGGCTCAGTGGCGTCGGCTGTGCTTGTGGAACCAATGCCCAGGCCTGGGGGCTCCGTCCTGAAGGTGATTTTATGCTTTTTCACGTTGGCACATACTTAAAAGAATTTCCCAGTTATGGTCCAATCAGACCAGCTACCCTACTTTATACCATGTTTTCCAACCTCAGCACGTACACAGTAACATTTTAACAGTTCAGAAGAACATTTTCAGTCATCTGGAAGATGCAGGAAGCCTGTGTGCAACTTGGCTGGAAATTTCCCAGCATGCAACCCTGCTAACGCACTCACTGCAAAAGCTCTCCCACCTCCCTGGGGCCATGTACCAGGAACCAGATGGATTCAAGGTGCGAGCGCTGTTTCCAGATATTTTATTTTGTTATTGGGGCTGTAAATGTGATCCTCACTCGCTGTATTTTGTAAGGGGTTATGGCTAGTGTGCACTAATGCGCCTTATCCCTGTGTTTATCTTGTATCCAGCACTTTCCTCCGCTCTCTACTCTTGTCCTGAGCACTTGCGGCCCCTCTGAGGGAGGATGATACTTCTCCGCCCCGTGGACACCAATTCCTGGCCAATGACTTGCGGGTTCGGGGCTGGATCCTGAGAGGGGAAGTGGTGTGTGTCCCTCTAAGCAGAAGCTCTGGGCATCGACTCCAGCTTTAAGACCCCCCCACACACACACAGTGGCCTGAAACACGGCGTGCTATCATGCCATGACGCTGGGGTCAGGGACGCTGACAGGCTCAGGAGTTCTTCCTCGGGGTTTCTCAGGTCTTTGCTGGGGCTGCAAGTCCTCTGAAGGCTCAGCTGGGCTGGAAGCCCAGGATGGCTCAGTCACATCGCTGGCAGGCAATGCTGACCGTCACCTGGGGCCCGTGACCGGAGCACTCATACTCGGCATCTCTGTGGGGCCAGGGCTGCTCTCAGTGACAGTTCGGTTCCACGAGGGAGCGTTCAAGAACAGGTGTTCCCAGAGTGAGCACAGCGAGAGTCCAGGTGGAGTGATGAGGCCCATCACTGGCCTGCAAGTCCCAGAATGTTGCTTCCACCACTGTCTACCCATCAGGCCAGTCACTGAGACAGTCCAGATTCCGGAGTGAGGGCAGAGTCCGGCTCTCGGTGTGAGGAGCCTGGCTGCAGGCGGGGGGAAGGACGGTGTCCGACTCCACCTTGAGCTGTAAGGATCATCACACGGTCCCACCACTGTCCCCTCCACCGCGAGGCCGGCGCATCCCGGACGGAGCTGCTGGAACTCCTTCACTGTCCACCAGGCATGCACTTTAAGCCAGTAAACACACGCCGAGCCCCCACCATGTACCTGAGCCTCTGGCCTCACGACCCAAGGCCCCTTCAGCTCCACCCAAGCCCAGGTGTGGAAGGGGTGAGGGGGCTTGGCTCTGTTTGCGAGGTGGAGTGATGATAATTACTCTCCAACACTTAGGTAGCACCTACTGTAGACCACACACCGTTTTCAGCACATCAACCAGCATCGTGTTTCCAGGCAGAACTTGAGGGGCAGACGCATTAAGATCAGGAAGCGAACAGGGGCATCGGCTGTTGTTTTTACTGTAAATTGCTGGGGTAGTGTAATAAAAGAAAAACGAAGTAGAATACATAATAAATAGAAGAGATAAAGTACTACCACTTTAAGTTACGATTTTGATCCACAAAATCCCAAGAGAGTAAACAGAAAAACTACTAAAATTAGTAAGTACCATCCTGTGAGCTCTGTGACCGGGCATCGGCCGCTTCCACTCACTTCTCCCATCCGAGTCTCTGTGGAGCCTCCTGAAAATGCGGGATCCCCTGCCTGCCAGCTCGAAGGTGTACGAGAGAGAGTGGGTGTGAAGAAATGCTGAGATCACACTTGGGGAACATAAAGGTTCGTGCCCACGTGGGATGTTAATGTGCCTCCGAGGCTGTGATCGCCATGGAGCAGGTGCGCTGTGATCCTGAATGGTCCTCGGAGAGCCCCAGGCCCGGGGGACGCGGGAGGGGAGAGGCTCTCAGAAGAGAAGACACTCAGTGGCGGGGCTGATGGACGCTTGCCCTCTTCCTTCCTGCACCCCCCAGACCCAGTCCCACTTCCAAGTGCTCGCTGGTTTTGCTTTGGGGCCTGCAGATCCGTAGCGCACGCAGTTGTGGTGAGAAGTCGATCAAGACACCTCCTGGGCAACAGGCGGTGACACAAGCCGAGACGCTGGGTCCCTGGGGACCTGAGTCCTGAGCAGAGTACTGCAAACGTGGACAGCAGGAGACCCACCATCACCCCCGGGAGGAGTGTTCTCCAGCTTTTCAGTGGGAGCTGCCCTTGGCTCTGGTTCTTAGGAATTTGTTTCTCACCTCCTCTTCGATTCTGTGAGCTGCCCCATTGCTATGTGATTCTTGCTCCAGTTGACCAGACACAGGTCCTGCTGCCTGCGATCCAGGCACTGCCAAAGGCAGCAGAGACCCGAGGCTCCTGGGAAGATGGGGAGTGGCACATGCCAGGCCCTGCGGCCCGCAGACCACAAACAACCACATGGACCAAAAAACCCATTTTGCAGGTGAGAAAACTGAGGCTCAGAGAAGAATTTGATTGACCAACATCACAGCGAGTGAATGACAGAGGGAAAGCTGCAATCCATCCAGCTCAGGATCGGTTCGCAGTGCGCAGACTGGTTCTTCCAGATCCTGCACTGTCTCCTGCAAAACCTCCAGCCCAGCAGGGTCCTGGCTGCCTGCAGAGGGCAAGTGCTTTTTCAACACCTGGAATTTCTCTGCTGGTCCAGGCGCCCCCGCCCCCCGCCCTGCCCCCAGGCCCGTGCAGGGCCTGAGCTGGACAGAGGTCTGGGGAGGCCCGTGGGCCTGCACAAAACCTCGGCCACATCTTTCTCCGGAAACAATGCCATCAGTCGGCATTTTGACAAAGGAGCCATTTGAACACTTTGGCTGTGGTTTCTTTTCCAGACATCTCCTTTCTGATCACGATCGCTCCCAAACTGCCTGTCAAAATTCCCACCACGTTTTCCTACCTGGAAGCCCCATTTTTAAGCCCCGAAGACTCAAGCACACAGTGTGGCTCTTTGTTCATAATTAAAGTCAGTTAGGCTGAGACACTTCCAAGATGGGCCAAGGTTCTTGTTGGAAATGACTCGCTACATACAGACTGGGGGACCGTCCTGCCCAGGAGGGTGCCAGCTGGGAGGGGCCCACAGAGCCCGCCATGGGGGAGCCCTGCACGGGGCCCAGGTCCTCCCCTCCTGGCCTCAGAGGGGGTCGTTCCAGACCCGGCCCGGTGGCGAGACCCCACTGCGCCCCCCTTGCTCACCCGTCACATGATTTACCTTCAGAGCACTGTGTCTCCAACCTGAGTCCCTTGGTTTTTATGGCGTATTTGGATACTATAGGCACAGTTATTAAAATTTTCTTTAAATCAAGTTATATCTTTGTTTAATATCCTTTGAAAAATATGTGTATGTCATCACTGAAAATGAAAAAGCAGCCTCTTACGGGGACTACGGGTCCCGATCTCACACGTGGACGAGGGGTCCTGGCCCAACACGGGCCCAGGACGCAGTTCTCAGTCCTGGGTTTAAGGTAAGGCACGGTGAAGAGATGGGCGCCCCCCTTCCTTGGTCATCACCAACCTGAGGTAAGTGGCCCCTAATTCCTGGCACATCTTGTGCGCACGAGTTCCCCTGCCTCAGCCTGAGCTCCACAGGAGGGGCTCTGGGCTTCTCCGATGCTCTGCCTGAGCCGTGCCCATCCCTCCTGACCCAGGCGCCTGTCCCGGAACCAAGACGGAAAGCCCACCGCCATGTCCCAGGCTGGCCTGGGAGCCGCCAGTCCCTCCCGACTGCATCCTCACTCAGGCTCCCTGCTGCACTGCCCCGCCTCCCCTTGGGGCCCAGAGCCCACAGGTGGGCCGACGCCTCGGACGAGCTGACACCTCTCTCCACGCCGGCCTAGGGCGCACATCAGATCCCCCTCCGTGGGGTCTCAGGGCCAACCTCCTGGCTGGGAGCTCACCATGTCCTGTGGACCTCACTGCCCAAGGGTCCCTGAACGCTCACAGCCCAGGGGGTCACCAGGACTGGAGGGGTCACTCTGAGCCTTCTGTGCTTGGTCCAGGAGACCCAAAGACCCCCTAAGGGGCTTCCCGGGATATGGGTCAGGCCACGTCGAATCTTCTCTGAGCCGGGTCTCCTGCAGGGGAGGCTGACAGGGTGGGGGGCCGATAAGTCAGGCCCACGTGATGTGCAGCCCTGGCCACCGAGGGCCTCGAGGTCAGTGAGGGGGACAAACAGGGGAGCTCCCACAGATACGTCTGCAGGAGTGCAAAATGGCACACGCACACCAGGCCTGGCTAAGTGGACACCACAGCTCTGTGCGCCGTCAGAAAGAGCAGGAAACCCTCTGCATGTGTGGGGAGAGAGAAAGAAAGCGGGCCAGGCACAGAACGTGGAGAACAGTGCGGCACGGAATGTGTATTTCACCTTGGGGTGAACCTGTCACATGCGTGCAGAGCTGATCAACGTGCCAGCAGGGGGCGCAGAAGAGCAGGTAGACAGGGAGGGACAGTGAGGTTTTGGAAGTGAACATTTTTATCGTTTTGTTAAAAATCATTTTGATTTTGAACCAGGTAAACGTAGGACCTGCTGCAAAAATGAACTAAAGAGAGAGAGAGAGCATGGAATCAGCCCCCGCCACAGAGCCAGCGGCACCGCCATGCCCTCCCCCAGCTCCCCCGACACCCCGGACCTCTGGGTCTGCAGGACACCCCCAGTCCCTGGAAAACCCAGCCTGGAACCACACTAGGGTCTGAGATCAGGAGCCTTAGTGCAGGACTCCGCGGAGCTGCCTCAGCTCATCTGCATGGCAAGAGCGTCCTGCCGTCCTGGCCGCAGTCCTCCGTGGCTGCCCTCCCAGAGGAGGTGAGGACAGCCAGCTCTGTCCTGCTGCAAATGGGAACGCGGGCCCGGAAACCTGGGGTTGGCCCCAGGGAGGGGACCAGCCAGTGCCCCGCTGCCTCGGCCTGCCCACCAGAGCCCAGGGAGCCATGGAGGGCCAGGGCCACCCGCTCTCCCCAGCCCAGCAGACCCGAGGGCCTGGGGTCCTGCCTGCTCCTCCTGGCTGCACTTCCGAGCCCACGGCCTCCTCTCTGCCCCTCACTCTCCGCCACCCCACGTGCCTGCAGACCATGCGGCTGAGGTTCCAGAGACGCCTCCAGGATGGCAGCCAGAGTCATTGTGCCCAGAATTCCAAAGGGCTGTCTCCCAGGATGTGGGGCTTCCTGCCCAGGAGCTCCAGGGTCTAAAGCCACAGGGAAAATGCCTTTGTGGTTCCTGGAAAGACTCCATCCCTCTCGGCCCCCACCGACACTTGCGCCAGTGGCGGCTAGGGCGCTTATCTTTGTGGGTACCACCTCCCACCCTGATGGGTTCCCCAGGCCAGAGTCTTTTCCTTTCTCACTTCTGGACACTCAATATGCATGCAGGGAACAGGCATCCCCCAGTGTGCAGCTGGTTGAGTCTTACACGAACACACTCATGTCACCATCACCCAGATCCAGAAAGCAAACATTACAAGCCGCCAGGAGCCGTCTTGCTCCCCCGATCTCCTGCCACCAGGGGAAAACCCTTTCCTGATTTCTGCAACCATACGTCCGTTCTGCCTGCTTTGGGGCCTTTATGTGCGCGAATCTCGTGGCAGATATTCCCTCGCCCGTCGGGTTCCTCCTCACCACCGCCTGGCTCCCCGCCACGTGATGAACCGCAATCTACGCCCCTGCCTGCAGGGGGCCCTGTCAGGACTGTGATGAACGGCCCTGGACCAGCTCTCCAGCGCATGCTTCCTGCTGAACGTGCACACACGTTTTGAGTGACACCCAGCAGTGGAGCTGTTGCTGTCCAGCGCCCTGGGGCAGAGCCTTGCCGTGAGTTTGCAGCTGGAGGAAGCCGGTGCACCGTCCAGTTACCGCCCCAGTCACGTAGTCACGTACCCGGGGGGAGGGCCCCAGGGAGCAGCGGCACGAGGGAGGCCAGACGCATGACACACTACTGCCTCCTGGCTTGTTGACCGCAGGTGTGGCCGCGAGGTCCTTGGGTCTGGAAGGAGAACAAGGCCCAGGCGGATCCTCCCAGCTCCTCCCTGCAGGGTTGAGCGTGAGGCACGGGTCAGCCCTCGACACCCTCGGGAGGTACGGCCCATGACCTGCCATCTCCCATCTCGCATCCTGCTTCCTGCCACACAGGGCCCTCGGGTGAGGGGGCCTCGGTCCTCTTCTCTCCACCAAGAGGACACACACCCTGCCGGGTGATGCCACTTGCTCAGCTTTGAGCCAGGGAGGGGGGTGGTCCCCTGGAGGCTGTGGTTATGTATGTTTGCCTGGTTAGAACAGGATCAAAACCGCCCAACACGAAACAGAAAAGAAAATGCTGAAAGTTAAACCTCATTAACTGAATTTCTACTCACCAGAAGGCACTGTTAAGAATGAAACAAACAACTAACAAAAGTCACCTTTTCTCCATCATGACCAGAAAGTGGGAAGAAGAAAAAATCAATAAGAAAACGACGTAACTCAGTAAAGACCGGCTGGTGAAAGGCTGGAGTAGATATTTCACCAAGGGGCGTGTCCAGATGGTCAGTCTACACCTGAGAAGGTACTTAACATCGTCACTCACCAGGAGATGCGAATAAATGTCACCGCAAGATACCACGCCCCACCCCCCAGAGTGGCTACATTCACCACATCAGGTGTGGCCGAGAGTGTGGACCCGTGCACTGCTGATGGAGCACGGCTGGTGCAGCCACGTGGCAAACTATGGGGAAGCATCTGATGAAGCAAATTGACCATGTGAACCAGCACCTCCACTCCTGGTATAGAATCTACAGAAATGAAGGCTCACATCCCCCAAAAGCTACAGTCAGGAATACTCTCGACAACTCTGTTTTTTTAGCCCCAAATGTAAAACAACACAAATGTCTCTAAACAGTAGAAAGACCAATTAAGTGGTGGTGTTTAAGAACGTAACGGAACACCACAGAGTAACAAAAACAACACGAATCCTTGCAGCAACGTGGGTGGATCTCACAGGCATAATCTTGAATTCTCATTCATACAAAACAGCACACAACTGTGGATTTCATTCTTTAAAATACAAAACCAAGCAAAACTGATCTACAGCGTGAGAGGTCAGAGCGGAGGTTTGGGGCCAGTTCCCTTGGAGCAGGGACCAGGATGCCTCCTGGGGACCTGGTGTCTTGATCTGGGCGCTGTCTCACACAATGTCCATCACACAGCTGTCCTTCTACGTGTAAAACTTCGTCACACGGCCTCACGAGATTTGTGCATTCTGCTGGACCGGCTGCCCTTCAAGAGAGAGGAGAGAAAAATGCCAAGCCCCACCCTGCACCTTTTCTCCTCAAAACCACCAGGCGTCAGGGTCATGGCAGAAGTTCCTGCCGCTGAGCACAGCCAGTCGCTGCTGCTTCGGCCATCAGCGGAGGCCGTGACCAGCTCTGGCCCGCGGACAGAAACGGTGAACATCGATTCCAAGCTGAAGCTCTTCGTTGCCGGTGTTGGACCCTCCAGCCCCTGGTGCCCGGCTGCAGCTCCCCCAACAAAGCCCCAAGGTCATCATGGCCTAGACCACGTGGTCGTGCATCGAGAACACTGCCTGGACGTGCAGTGGACTCTGGGTGAGGGACCATACAGCTCTACCGTGCGAAGCCACTGCTGTTTCAGCGTTGTTTGCTACCACGGTGCGACCTAGCCTCTACCTGACACAAGCGTGTTTAGGAGCCTGACAGAGGAACAACAGACTCAGGTCTCCCAAGCCTGTCCTCACTCTTCAGGACCACTCCTAGCGTCAGGGCACCAAAAGCCCTATGTCTATATTCGATGGGACCCACTGTGGTGGTTCTGGGTGACGTTACCACAGCACTTCACAGAGGTGCCCACACTTGCTGCAGGTCCTTGCCCACTGCCCAGGGCAGAGAGCCTCCACTGGTCGTAGTCAGAAGTAGCAAGTTTTCTTCCTGGGCTACTTCCTTCACTGCTCTCAACTCTTGTTTCTTGGCAACACGATCGGTCCAGCATTTTGGGTTAACAGAAAACAGGAGGTGGCAAAATGATCCAGCAACTCTGAACCCAGCCAGACACTGAGATGTGCAACCAGACACAGCGTGGTGGGGAGGTGAAGAGTGGCCAGTGCCTCAGCAGCCAGGCGTGCTCGCCCCAGGGGTGCACGTGAGGGCTACGAACAACCAACATTAGCTCAGCTCAGGGTTTGTCTCCCAGGGAGTCTGCCACAAACCTATGAAAGGACTTTGAGATTTCAGACCTTTTGGCGCTTAGAAACTGCACTGTTGATTGAAGACCTATGCTGTCAACCAACATTGCCCACAAGATTCTAGACGACGCAACAAGACCGAGAAATGAGGCAAAAACTTTGGAAAGGAAGGAGACAAGTGTCATTATATTAACTGTCCGTTTCAAAACAGTAAGAGAGTACAGTAAGGCAGCTGGATTTCAGACTTATACTTTTTAAATTTGGCGTTGGCATATATGACTATAACACGTGTGTGCACACGGGCGTATATCTGTGCATGCGTGTGAGAGTGCGTAGCCTCCTTTCTCTTCTCCCAGATGGAGACCGAGGACAGTAACGCTCCTTGGCTAGTAATTTCGTCCAGGCTTTTCCGGACTGCCCATTCCTAAGGCTTTCGTTGTGCTGCCAGGGAGCAGCCTGTAAGGGAAGGGGGTCTGTGGGCACTTTGTCTCCTGGCGAAGCCCGAAAGGGAAGCAGGAAAAGACCAAACTTCAGATAATGGTGCTTTACTGAGTCCACGGAAGGGGGGGGCCCTTTGCTAATTAAGAGGCAGTAAGGAGACGTTTCCTTCCTCAGTGTGGGGAGAACTAACACTGGTCATTAAGTACACGTTTATGTTTAATTCAAGAGATACTTCTGTACCACGCACAGATTCATTTCTAGAAGGAATAAATACTTAAACATGAAAAATCAATAAAATTATTTCAATAAGATATACAATAATAATTCTAAAAACTTGGAGTAAAAAGTATTTTGTTTTTCAGAAGTCAGAAAGGAAAAAACATAACTGATTTAATCATGTAAAAATGGGAATTTTTATGCTAAAAATTACTGCAAATATTAAAAGAGGAAGAAGTCACTGGTAAAAAAACCTCACAACCAAAATGAACATCGCAGAGTGTTATGCGCTGAATTGCGTCCCCTCCCACAAAGACGTATGTTGAAGTCCTCACCCGCAGCACCTCGTAATGTGACCTTGTTTGGAAACAGGATCTTTACAGAGGTAATCTAGTTAAAATGAAGTCATTAGGGTGGGCCCCAATCCAATACCTTTCATCCTTATAAAAAAGAAATCTGGACACAGAGACAGACACACACAGGGAAGAAGGCCGTGTGTAGAGAGAGGGTCAGAGTGATGCATCTTCAAGCCACGGAACGCCAAAGATCACCAGCGATCCAGCCGAAGCAGGAAGAGGCGAGGAATGATTCCCCTGCAGGTTTCAGCGGGGGCGTGACCCGACCAGCACCCTGATCTCAGATTTCTAGGCTCCAGAACAGAGACCATTCACTTCTGTTGCTCTAAGATACCCAGTCCGTGGGACTGAGTTACCCTAGGAAACTAACACAGAGAGTTAATAGCATTTAGGTATAAAAAATTCTTAAATATCAGTCATAAAAAAAAGATGAAAATGAAATGTAAAGGTGATCACAGGATATAAACAAAGAAGATAGCAAAAATCAAGTAAGACAGGAATCACGAAAAATAAATATAAGAGGTCTGGAGCAGTGCATACCCAGGGCAGGGCAGTGGGGGTCCTGCCTCCAGTTCAGACAATCACAGGAGGCTTCTCCGGACACAACTTACAAAACCAACTAAAATAGAGTCAGCTTTTTATTATCACAATGCACTGGGAATTCTCAACATTAGTAATACAATATAATCGTCCTTAAAAAAGTCTTGTGTTGTTCTAAGACCTACATACTTGCTGCAGTTACTGATTTTTAAAAAAAATAGAATTTCTTTTTTAGAACAGTTTCAATTTACAGAAAGATTGAGAGAATTTTAGAGAGTTTCCATCGACTCCCTCATCCAATTCTTCCTAAAAATTAACATCTTATATTAGTATGGTCTGTGTGTTGCAATTAACGAGCTACTATTGAGACATGATTATTGACTAAAGGCCAAGTTTATTTAGTTTCCCTACTTTTTAGCTAACATCTTGTTCTGTCCCAGGGGTACCCATTATATTTACTTATTTCTCCTTGGCCTTGGCTGTGATATTTTCTCATATTGTCCTTGTTTTTGATGATCTTAACAGCTCTGAGGAATGAGTTTTGTAAGATGCCCCTTTCCTGAAATTTATCTGATGTTTTTCTCATGATTAGACTAGGTTATGGGAAGACCACAGAGGCAGAGAGCCATTTTCATCACATCCTATCAAGGTTACATGCCATAAACATGACTTGTCACTACTGATTCTGACCTTTTTGTCAAAGAAAGGTTGACTCTATTAATGTGGGTCTCTTTCTGGCTTCTCTACTCTGTTCCATTGATCTCTTAGTCTATTCTTTTTTTTTTTTTTTTTTTTAATAAATTTATTTATTTTATTTATTTTTGGCTGCATTGGGTCTTCGTTGCTGCACGCGGGCTTTCTCTAGATGCAGAGAGCGGGGGCCTCTCTCGTCGTGGAGCACGGGCTCTAGGCGCATGGGCTTCAGTAGTTGCGGCACGCAGGCTCAGTAGTTGTGGCTCGCGGGCTCCAGAGCGCAGGCTCAGTAGTTTTAGTGCACGGACTTAGTTGCTCTGCGGCATGTGGGATCCTCCCAGACCCGGGCTCGAACCCGTGTCCCCCACATTAGCAGGCAGACTCTCAATCACTGCACCACCAGGGAAGCCCCCTCTTAGTCTATTCTTTAGTCAATACTAGACTACCTTGATTGCTGTAACTTTATATCAAGCCTTGAAGTCGGGTGGTATCGGTCCTCTGACTTTGCTCTTCTTCAATATTGTGGTGGCCCTAGGCCTTTGCCTCTCCGTGTATACTTTAATATTTATGTATGTATGCATATATGTATTTATTTATTTGGCTGCATCGGGCCTTAGTTGCGGCACGCGGGATCTTCACTGTGACGTGTGGGCTCTTTGTTTGCAGTGCACGGGCTTCTCTAGTTGCGGCACGTGGTCTCCAGAGTGTGGGCTCAGTAGTTGCAGCGCGTGGGCTTAGATGCCCCAAGCCATGTGGGATCTTAGTTCCCCAACCAGGGATTGAACGCATGTCCCCTGCATTGGAAGGCAGATTTTCAACCACTGGACCACCAGGGAAGTCCCTATATACACTCTAGGCTCAGTTTGTTGATATTTGGAAGGTAACTTACTGGAATTTTGATGTGAATTGCACTGAATATGTAAGATCAAGTTTGGAAAGACCAATTTATTGACAATATTGAGTCTTCCTTCCATGGATGCAAAATATCTTTCTATTTATTTAGATCTTTGATTTTTTTTTTTTTTTAAAGAATAACTACAGGGCTTCCCTGGTGGCGCAGTGGTTGAGAGTCCGTCTGCTGATGCAGGGGACACGGGTTCGTGCCCCGGTCCGGGAAGATCCCATGTGCCGCGGAGCGGCTGGGCCCATGGGCCATGGCTGCTGAGCCTGCGTGTCCGGAGCCTGTGCTCCACAATGGGAGAGGCCACAGCAGGGAGAGGCCCGCGTACCGCAAAAAACAAAACAAACAAACAAACAAAAGAGAATAACTACAAAACTCTACATTCTTGTTCTGGACCCTAGATCTTGTTCTAGGGATCCTGTACATATTTTGTTAGATTTACACCTAAATATTTTATGACTTTTGGTGCTGATATAAATGGTGTTGCGTTCCTAATTTCAAAATCCAATTGCTCATTGCCTTCATATAGGAAAGCCATTGACTTTTTACACTAAGCTTGTATCCTGCATCTTTGCCATAATAACTTATTAGTTCTAGGAGTTTCATTCAATTCATTGGGCTTTTTTACATCTACAATTATGTCTTCTGTTAACAAATACAGTTTAATTTCTTCCTTCCAAATCTGTATACATTTTTTTTTCTTGTCTTGTCTAATTGCATTAGCTAGGACTTCTAGCATGAAGCTGAATAAGAGTTGTGAGAGGGGACATTCTTTTTTAAAAATTAAATTTAATTAATTAATTAATTATTTTTTTAAACATCTTTATTGGGGTATAATTGCCTTACAATGGTGTGTTAGTTTCTGCTTTATAACAAAGTGAATCAGTTATACATATACATATGTTCCCATATCTCTTCCCTCTTGCGTCTCCCTCCCACCCTCCCTCTCCCACCCCTCCAGGCGGTCACAAAGCACCGAGCTGATCTCCCTGTGCTATGCGGCTGCTTCCCACTAGCTATCTACCTTACGTTTGGTAGTTTATATATATCCATGCCACTCTCTCGCTTTGTCACAGCTCACCCTTCCCCGAGAGGGGACGTTCTTGCCTTGCTCTTGATCTTACAGAGAAATCAGGAGGTTTCTCACCATTAAGTATGATGTTAGCTGTAGGGTTTTTGTAGATGGTCTTTACCACGTTGAGGAAATTTCTATGTATCCCTAGTTTGCTAAGAGTGTTTTAAAATCGTGAATGGGTATTGGGTTTTGTCAAGTGCTTTTTCTACACCTATTGATACGATCATATGATTTTTCTTCTTTAGCCCATTGATGTGATACATAACATTAATTGCTTTTTGAATGTTGAACCAATCTTGCATACCTGAAAGAAACCCCACTTGGTCATGGTGAATAATTCTTTATGTAAGTCGTTGGGTTTGATTTGCCAATATTTTTTTAATTAAAAAAATTTTTTTTTGAATTTTATTTATTTATTTTTGACTGTGTTGGGTCTTCGTTGCTGCACGCGGGCTTTCTCTAGTTGCGGCAAGCGGGGGCTACTCTTTGTTGTGGTACGCGGCCTTCTCATTATGGTGGCTTTTCTTGTTGTGGAGCACGGGCTCTAGGTGTGCAGGCTTCAGTAGTTGCAGCACATGGGCTCAGTAGCTGCAGCACACAGGCCCTAAAGCATGTGGGCTTCAGTAGTTGTGGCGTGTGGGCTTAGTAGTTGAGGCTCGCAGGCTCAGTAGCTGTGGCACACAGGGTTAGTTGCTCCGTGGCATGTGAGATCTTCCCAGACCGGGGATTGAACCCGTGTCCCCTGCACTGGCAGGCAGATTCTTAACCACTGCGCCACCAGGGAAGTCCCTGATTTGCTAATATTTTGTTGAAGATTTTTGTATCTATGTTCATGAGAGATAGTGGTGTGTGGTTTTCCTTTCTTGCAATGTCTTTGTCTTGTTTTGGTATTAGGATGATGCTAACCTCAGAGAATGAGTGAGGAAGTCATTCTTTGACTTCTCTTTTATGGACAAGACTGTGAAAAATTTATATCACTTGTTCCTCAGATGTTTTTCAGAATTCACCAATGAAACACATCTGGGTCTGGTATCCTGCATTAGAGATTTTGAAATTCAAACTCTTGACATTTATACAATGGAATAAAGAGGATGAGAAAAGATATACACAATATGTTGATAAGGAAAAAAATCAAGTTGTGTAACAGTATGAACGGAGTATTTCCATTCATACTGTTGTAAATTTATTCTCCCAACTTTTAGGAAAAATTTCAAACATACAGAAAAGTTGAAAGAATACATTAAACAACTGTGTATCTGGAGAGTCCCCACCTAGATAGCAACGATTAAAATGTTCCCAACTTTGACAGCTCCATGTAAAAGAATGAAATTAGAACACTCCCTAACACCATATACAAAAATAAACTCCAAATGGATTAGAGACCTAGATTATAAGACCGGACACTGTAAAACTCTTAGAGGAAAACATAGGAAGAACATTCTTTGACATAAATCACAGCAAGATCTTTTTTGATCCACCTCCTAGAGTAATGGAAATAAAAACAAAAATAAACAAATGGGACCTAATGAAACTTAAAAGCTTTGGCAAAGCAAAGGAAACTACAAACAAGACGAAAAGACAACCCTCAGAATGGGAGAAAATATTTGCAAACGAATCATCGGACAAAGGATTAATCTCCAAAATACATAAACAGCTCATGCAGCTCAATATTAAAAAAACAAACAACCCAATCAAAAAATGGGCAGAAGACCTAAATAGACATTTCTCCAAAGAAGATATACAGATTGCCAAGGAGCACCTGAAAAGCTGCTCAACATCACTAATTATTAGAGAAATGCAAATCAAAACTACAATGAAGTATCACCTCACACCAGTTAGAATGGGCATCGTCAGAAAATCTACAAACAACAAATGCTGGAGAGGGTGCGGAGAAAAGGGATCCCTCTTGCACTGTTGCTGGGAATGTAAATTGGTGCAGCCACTATGGAGAACAGTATGGAGGTTCCTTAAAAAACTAAAAATAGAACTACCATACGACCCAGCAATCCCACTGCTGGCCATATACCCAGAGAAAACCATAATTCAAAAAGACACATGCACCCCCATGTTCATTGCAGCAGTACTTACAATAGCCAGGTCACGGAAGCAACCGAAATGCCCACAGACAAATGAATGGATAAAGAAGATGTGGTACATATATACAATGGAATATTAGTCATAAAAAGGAACGAAAGTGGGTCATTTGTAGAGACGTGGATGGATCTAGAGACTGTCATACAGAGGGAAGTAAGTCAGAAAGAGAAAAACAAATATCGTATATTAACACATATATGTGGAACCTAGAAAAATGGTACAGATGAACCGGTTTGCAAGGCAGAAATAGAGACACAGATGTAGAGAACAAACGTATGGACACCAAAGGGGGAAAGTGGCGGGGGAGGGGGTGGGATGAATTGGGGAGATTGGGATTGACATGTATACACTAATATGTATAAAATAGATAACTAATAAGAACCTGCTGTATAAAAAAATAAAATAAAATTGAAAAATTCCAAAAAACCCAAAAAACAAAAAAACCAGAAAAACAAAATAAAACAAAATAAAATGTTCCCATCTTTGTTCTCTATTGATCTATCTAAACTCTATCATTTGCGTGTCAACTGAAGACATCGTGCTGCTTCACTCGTAAATACTTCAGCCCGCATCTCTTGAGAATAAAAACAATTTCCTACAAATCATAATGCCATTATCACATCTAATAAAATTAACAATAACTCCGTATCATCTAGTATCTCATCATTATTTAAATTTCCCCAATTATCCTAAGAATTCCTTCCACAGCTCTTTCTTCGAGTGGGGATGCAATCTACATTCACGCACTGCATTTGGTTATCATGCTTTTCCAGTCTCTGTTGTTCTAGAAGGGTCACCCAGCTTTTTTTAAATGGCACTGACTTCTTGAAGAGCCCAGGTCTTGTAAAATGTCCCACATTCTGATGTGCCTGATTTTTTGTAATAGGATCATTTAATTTGTTCCTCCACTTTTCCGAATATGGAAATTAGGGGTTGGAGCTTAACTGAGTTCAGGCTAAAGATTTGGAGCAAAACACTTCGTAGGCATGTCCTCTTCATATTGCAGCCTAGAGGAGGCACCCAGCGAACAGCTGTCCCACCATGAACGATTATACATGTGGCCACTCAATTATGCTGGTGAATGGCAGAGTCCCCACTAGAAAGCACAATGTTTTCTTTGAATATCTTGGAAAAGGAAACCTGGGAAGGGCACAGCACTGCCCACCGCCAACACCCATCGACTGGATATTGGTTCATGAAAGTGCAGGTCACCCATGCAATGACATTCTCTGCAGCTATTAAGAAGAAGGTTTCAGTGGGTTCAAGGCATATTCTGAGCTACATAGGAGAGAGGAAGATTTTCCTAAGCATGATATCAAACCTAGAACTCAGGAATTGAAAGACGGACAAATTTTACTGTATTTCAGAGTTAAGTAATCCCGAGAATGTAAGGGTGGTCCAATAGGAGAAAAATCAATCAGTGTAATACACCACAGTAAGAGCATGAAGGGCGATAACCTCATGATCATCTCAGCAGATGGACGAAAAGCATTTAACAAAATCTGACACTCTTCCATGATAAAAACCACTCATAAGTAGAAGGGAACTTCTGCAACATGATATAGGGCATTCGTGAAAAACCACAGCCAACATCATACTCAGTGATGAAAGAGAGATTTCCCTCTATGATCAGAAAAAGATAAGGATGCCTGCTTTCAAAACTGCTATTCAACACTGTACTGGAGGGTCTAGCCAGATCAATTAAGCAATAAAATGAAATAAAAGGCACCAAAGTTGCAAAGGAAGAAGTAAAACTATGTCTATTCACAGATGACATGATATAGGACAAACCAAAAGAATTCACCAAAAGAAAACCCCAAAAAACAAAAACCAGCAAACAAAAAACCCTACCAGAGCTAATAAACACATTCAGCAAAGTTGTGCTTCTGTACGTCAGCAATGAATGAACAAGCTAAAAAAGAAATTAAGAAAATAATTCTATTTATAAGAGCATCCAAAAGAATAAAATACCTAGGAGTAGATATAACCAAAAAAGTGAAAGACTTGTACACTAAAAACTACAAAACAGTGCTGAAAGAAATTAAAGAAGACCTAAATAAATGCAAAGACATCCCCTGTTCCTTGACTGAAAGACGTAATATTGGTGAGATGTCAACGATACTCAAAGCAATCTACGTATTTTATGCAATCCCTGTCAAAATTCCAACAGCCTTTTTTGCAGAAATGGAAATGCCGGCTCTCAAATCCATACGTAAGTGTAGGGGCCCTAAAGAGCCAAAGACAATTTTGTCAACGACCTAAATATAAAATGCTTAGAAGAAAACACAGGGTCAGTGGGCGCTTAGATTTGACACCAAAAGCACAAGCACTTCTCTAATGATTAGTGATGTTGAACATTCTTTCATGTGTTTGTTGGCAGTCTGTATATCTGCTTTGGAGAAATGTCGATTTAGGTCTTCTGCCCATTTTTGGATTGGGTTGTTTGGTTTTTTGTTATTGAGCTGCATGAGCTGCTTGTAAATCTTGGAGATTAATCCTTTGTCAGTTGCTTCATTTGCAAATATTTTCTCCCATTCTGAGGGTTGTCATTTGGTCTTGTTTATGGTTTCCTTTGTTGTGCAAAAGCTTTTAAGTTTCATTAGGTCCCATTTGTTTATTTTTCACACCAGTCAGAATGGCCATCATCAAAAAATCTAGAAACAATAAATGCTGGAGAGGGTGTGGAGAAAAGGGAACACTCTTGCACTGTTGGTGGGAATGTGAATTGATACAGCCACTATGGAGAACAGTATGGAGGTTCCTTAAAAAACTACAAATAGAACTACCATACGACCCAGCAATCTCACTACTGGGCATATACGCTGAGAAAACCATAATTCAAAAAGAGTCATGTACCAAAATGTTCATTGCAGCTCTATTTACAATAGCCAGGAGATGGAAACAACCTAAGTGTCCATCATCAGATGAATGGATAAAGAAGATGTGGCACATGTATACAATGGAATATTACTCACCCATAAAAAGAAACGAAATTGAGTTATTTGGAGTGAGGTGGATGGACCTAGAGTCTGTCATACAGAGTGAAGTAAGTCAGAAAGAGAAAAACAAATACCGTATGCTAACACATATATATGGAATCAAAGAAAAAAAAAAAGGTCATGAAGAACCTAGGGGTAAGACGGGAATAAAGACACAGACCTACTAGAGCATGGACTTGAGGATATGGGGAGGGGGAAGGGTAAGCTGTGACAAAGTGAGAGAGTGGCATGGACATATATTCACTACCAAACGGAAAATAGATAGCTAGTGGGAAGCAGCCGCACAGCACAGGGAGATCAGCTAGGTGGTTTGTGACCACCTAGGGGGTGGGATAGGGAGGGTGGGAGGGACGGAGACGCAAGAGGGAACATATGGGAACATACGTATATGTATAACTGATTCACTCTGTTACAAAGCAGAAACTAACACACCATTGTAAAGCAACTATACTCCAATAAAGATGTTAAAAAAAAATAAGTTCTACGATAAATACAAAAACCTTCCTGATTAAAAAAAAAAAAAAAGCACAAGCAACAAAAGAAAAAAATAGGTAAACTGGATTTCATCAAAATTAAAACTTATGGGCATCAAAGGCCATTCTCAAGAAAGTGCAAAAGCAATCTACACAATGGGAGAAAATACCTGCAAATCACATATCCGATAAGGCCTACTATCCAGAAGATATAAAGAACTTTTAAAACTCAACAAACAAAAATACAAATAAACCCATTTAAAAATGGGCAAAGAACTTGAACAGATGTTTTTCCAAAGAAGGTGTATAAATGGCCAAAAGGCACTTGAAAATATGTTCAATATCATTAGTCACTAGGGAAATGCAAACCAAAGCCACAATGGTATACCATTTCACACCCAATAGGATGGCTATAATTAAAACAAAAACAGACAAGCCAACAAACAGAAAATGACGGACACTGGCAGGTGCTATGGTCTGAATGTTTATGTCCCCACAAAATTCATAGATTGAAATTCTCATTCCTGATGTAATGGTATTAGGATGCGGGGCCTTTGGGAGGTACTTAGGTCATGAAGGTGGAGCCTCAGGAATGTGATTAGTGCCATTATACAGGGACCCCATGGAGCCCCCTCACCCCTTCCACCCTGTGAGGACACAGTGGAAAAGCACCAGCTGTGGACAGAAAGAAGGCCCTCGCCAGGCCATGCTGGCACCCTGATCTCAGACGTCCAGCCTCCGGAACTGAAAGAAATAAATCCCCGTTGTTTATATCCTACGTTGTTTATAGCAGCCCGAAGAGGCAAGAATAGCAAGAATGAAAAAATGGGAAGCCGTACGCTGCTGGTGGGAATGTGAAATAATTCAGCTACTGTGGACGTGTGTGTAGAAGCTCCTCAAAAAGTTAAACATAGAGTAAGTATGACTCAGCAACTCCACTGCTAGGTATTTACCCAGAGAACTGAAAACAGATAAACACATGTTCTAGCAGCACTATTTTCCACAGCCCAAATAAACCGTGCAGACAGCCCAAGGGTCCATTAGCGTATGAGTGAATAAACATTGTGACATCCATACAATGGAATACTATTCAGCCATTAATCTGGTGGAAACTCAGCTGAGTGTACTGCGGTTCAGGCTTGACTCTGAACACCTGGGGTTAGTGTCAGACTCCAAGGCTGCCCCCACTTCAGACGCCAGCGGCAAGTCTCTGGGCTTCCGCAAGCCACCACGCTTCTGATTGACTGGCTCTAAACTCAGGCGTTCCTATGACACCTTCAGCTTCGATAATTCGCGAGAATGACTCACAGAAGCCAGGAAAGTGTGAAAGAGGATGATTATGTCTTGAAGCTTGATATTTCTAAACTAATACAGATAAAACCTGTAGAAGGTGCATGGGAAAGGAACCTTGGAAAAGAGAGTTTTGTGTGTGATCAGGATTGGCTAAGAGTAGAGTGAATTTAATTAAGCGAACTTTATGGTTAAAAGTAAGCTGGTGCAAGACTGAAGTTTGATTTGCCCTCTGTTAGGAGAACAGTTTCCTGCACTACTGAGCTGCTCTTGACCACAGATTCTAAGTTTCTTTCTCTAGCTAGCTTGGAGTTTTCCAAAGGGCCCCCGAGCCATCTCAGAAAGAGCCATCTCAGAAAGAGCTACGAAACTAATTAGGATTGCTTGGTATGTGAAGTGACATTGTCAGATGAATGGTGACAAACATTCTGAGGTTGTACTGTATGGGTAAGTGTCATTAATGTAACTATTCCAGAAAAAAAGTTATATAAAGGTCCTAAAAATTGAATATGCTCTGGTATAATGTTATCAGTCACGATTCTAGTTATTATCTTAAAATGTTGTGTGTTATAGCACTGTCAAGTGCATTATAATCAGATCTTTAATCAGGCTTTTAAAAAGTCTTTTGTCATTCATAAACAGTTATTGTTTCACTCTGATACTTTTACAAAAATGCTTTATCTTCAAGAAAATTCATAGAAAAGACTTTTGACAACTATAGGTTTCTGATAACTTTTAGATCATATCACTGAACTGGGTAAAAAATTAAAGAGTTCTAATTGAAACCTTGACGGCTTCATAAAACTGTTAATAAGAGATCAGGGAGTAGTTACATAAGACTGAATGAACTGATGAATATGGTTATAATTTTTACGGGCTCTGTCTGAAACATTACTAGCTTTTAATCTGTGTTTTCCAGATATAAGGAAATCCTTCCCCTCAAGCTAAGTACTGACTTACAGCAATTTGGTAAATTATACCTTCATAAGCAGAATTGAAACATTTACCTTTTCTCTCTACCTGATCCCTCCAGAGACTGGAAGCTCTTACGTTCCCAGCAATCTTATCAGGTAAATAAAGAAAGCCATCTCTTGACAGGTACAGGAATCTCAAGGTATTTTGGGAATCTCAAGAAAAGAGGAACTCATCCAGCTCTATAGATATGGTAGGAAGAATCTGGTAGCAAGCCCTTGGCATGGCTTTCCTGGCCTTGAGAGGTCTTTTAAAAACTCAATCTGAGATTCCTTATAAAAAGTTCCAGCAAAGCCAATTTTTAAAGAATGTGTATGATCAACTACACTTATGGGAATCATCAGACCAAGTTTATTGCAACCAGACTTATACTGCAAATAAATTAGCCTTATTTTGGCTATATTTGGTAGAAATGAAGGTAATTTTAGAGATAAAAAGATTATGTTTCAGTGGGTTCTGTTAACTGACGTCTGCATTTACAGTCACAGCAAGACTCACCTGCCAGATACTTCCCTGTTATGTTACATAATTGTAAAGTTTAGCTGAATTATTAAAAAGACACTCTAAGTTTGTTTCTGAAGCTTATCACAGTGATCTATCCTCATATGAAGATCAAATGCCCCATGACCTGCGTCCAGGCCCTGTCAGAATTGAAAGCTTTTGTGTTAACGGTACTGTTGTCCCTAATACTTAGGAAGAAAAGGAAATTCTTTAGTTGTCCCAGAGTATAACTACCATGACACGTAACACTGCTTGCTGCTAAGCCCACGCGTACAATGTGTGTGTGACAATTTCCTATGACTGATAAAATGCATAGCCTATAAAATGTTTCTCCCATCAACGTGCCTCTGAGCTTGTCCATGATATCTGACTAGTTCTCCCCAACGAGAATAGCTACTCAAATGAATAAACAAAAGGTAGGCCTACCACCGAGGGACGTTATGGGTCAAGGGCAGGCAGAAACCACCCAGGACAGAGGGTAAAATATTTTGATTTATTAAAGGAATTACAAACAAAAAGGGAAAATGATAGAAAAAGCTTTCACACATTGAGGTATGCGTTATATGTGATTTATATATGATTTAACTGAACTAGAACAGCCTGCTTTTGTGGCCTATTGAATATGCATTGTACACCTCCTTTAATTATTAAGGAAAAATACATTTAGAAATCAAAATATAGTAACTGAGCTTTGGGCATCCTAAACAGAGCTGGATGGCCATTGTGGGCAAGACCTCAGACAAAGAACTGAAAACTTAAATTTTCTGAGCTGTATCAGACCCAAGGACACCTCCAGTCATTCTCAAAGCAGCTGCGACACTGTGATCTCTAGGTCTCCTTAGATCCTCTGTTGACACAAAGGAATTTTTACAGGGAATAACCTTACAGATGCAACACCCTCGGGTCAAACGGGCTCTGGACCCTGAGCTGTGTCTGACTCCCCTTGGCCAGAATTTATATGGGAGCCTCTTTCTGACCCCAAGGTTCTGAAGACATCCTAAAGACAACTAACGCCGTCCCCAACTAGAATGCAAGGGTCGATTCTTCTCATGGCCTTTCCTGTCATCTCTCCCTGGCAGGTTAAAGTTTTCTGGAACATCACACGAGACACCCAACAGGGCTGGAATTTTATGGACTGCTGGGTCTGCCGTCAGCCTCAAACCAGGAATGAAAATTGGCCCCTGGACCAACAGGGGACCCCACTGACAACTGGGAACTTCACCAAACTCCAGTTTAATTCCTCCACATCTGTGCTCCTGCCCAGGGACATCAAGGTTGCCCCCATTACCACTCCCACCACAACAAAGGCACGTGCGTTAGCTGAACCCCCGTTTTCTGGGGGCCCAACCAATCTTCCCATCTGGAGCCTGGGTACATGGGCTGCTTCTTGGCCCTGGGAACGTGATCACACCGAGCCTGGAAGGTGTCCGGCCCACGCAGTCAGGGCACCATCATTAGCCCGAAGGTGACTAAGGAGAACCCCACACAGGGTGCGCCCCCGAGGGGTATGTGGTCCTGGGCAGCACAGGGGCACCCAGGCCGCAAACTGTCTCTAAGAAAGCTCCAGTGGACGTGGGGCTGTCGGCGGTGTGCACCCGACCCACGCTACACTCAGGTTTTTAAATTCACTCACCACTCCGCCCGGATGCAGAGCCACTCTTCGGGGCAGGAGGAGAGCTGGGCTGGTGGCCGCAGGCGTGGTCGCCCCTGTAGGTGCCCGGGCGAGCCTGGCGGGAACGCCCTGGACAGTGGCCTGGGTAACTGGAGAGCCCGGTTCCGACTTCAGAAGGCAAACCTTCACTGGACTCTCTGGCCCACAAGACACTCAACCCCCGCATTGCTCCTGATTCCCTGCTGGCTGGTCCAGGGGGGCTTGCGCCCCAGCAAACGCTTCCGCTGTTGCTATGGTAACATCCACGGTCAAACAGAGGAGCGGCAGCCTCTGCTGGGAAGGCCTCTGCTGGGCAGGCCTGACTCAACAGGCCTGGGCGGCGTCCAAGGGGCGCTCCGGCTTCCAGGGCCCTCAGTTATTCGCCGGCTCTGGCTCTCCGGTCCGTGTGTCCTCAGTCTGCCCGGTGAGTTTCGTCTCTTCGAGAAGTGAGGCCATCAAGCTCCACATGACGACCCAGGGGTACAAGAAAACGCGGCGACGGCCGGGTGACCCCCGGGGCTCCCTCGGCTGGCCACGGACACCCCGCTTCTCAGCCCAGCGACCGCCTGCCGGCCCCTTGAGAACGAGGCGCAGTGACAAGGCAGGGGGTTGTCACCAAGGCAGTCAGCGCGAGCTCCCCGCCATCCCTGAGGGCACGCGGGCTGTCGGCGGCGCCAGGAGGACGGGAAAACCGGAGGCGCCGGAACCGGAACGGCCACGTCCAAGATGGCGGCGGGCCTGCGTCGGGGAGCCCCTCCTCCCGGCGGGCTCGTCGCGGTACCTCAGCATCCAGGTGCACCTGCCGGTGCCCGTGAAGGACGATTAAAGAAGGCAGTTCCTTGGGCTTCCCTGGTGGCGCAGTGGTTGGGAGTCCGCCTGCCGATGCAGGGGACGCGAGTTCGTGCCCCGGTCCGGGAGGATCCCACGTGCCGTGGAGCGGCTGGGCCCGTGAGCCATGGCCGCTGAGCCTGTGCGTCCGGAGCCTGTACTCCGCAACGGGAGAGGCCACAGCAGTGAGAGGCCCGCGTACCGCAAAAAAAAAAAAAAAAAAAAAAAAAAGAAGGGAGTTCCTCGGGAGAGCCCCCCCTCTTCCCAGAAGACGATGCCTGTGCCGCCTTCAGTAACCCTGCCTTGGAAACCTCGCCCTGATCCCCAAGGAGAAGCGAGCCCTCTGCTTCTCCAGCCCTTTCCGCCCCGTGCGCTACAGGCAGATCCTCCAGGCTTCCAGGGGGTTGGGCCGATGGGGGCAGGCGGCAGGAGGGCAGGAATAGGGTATTAGTGCCGCTTTCCCCCACCTTCCCGTAGTGTAGCTCTGTCCTCTGCGGCCACCGTCCCCTCCTGGACCTGCCCCTTCTGCAGCTGCAGCCATGGTGGGTCCAGGAACCACACGCCTGCCCGGCTCCCAAGTAGACGGCCAACAGCCCCCCCGACTCAGCCCTCCCCTCTGCAAATCATCCCTTCACCAATTTCTCTTAGTTAAACTCTGTTAAAGCATGTGGTCTCTCTCCTGCCGAGACGCGGACGGATACATCAGCCGTGTAACACCTGGCACCTGGGACCCTTTGCTGCAGGGCTTGTACCTGGACAGACGGTCCCTCGGGCAACAGATACAAAGAAACTAGTATAAGGGAGTAAAAATTATCGTATGCATGTTCAGTTGGGGCAAATTATGAACAAGATACAAAAAGACCAAAAATCCAACTGCCACTTCTGATGACTCAGGAGCAAAAGCAGGGTCCTGGGCATGCACACAGCACCACCCATGGGGTGCACAGACCACCCCTGAACCCACCCTACCCTCACCCCGTATAAGGAACCAGATCACCAGCCCCCCAGGGAGCAAGGGCACCTGTTACTTGCTTTCACTCTCTCCTGTTACAGCACGAGTCCCAATAAAGCCTCGCCTGAATTTCTCATCTGGCCTCTAATCAATTTCTGTTGATTAACGAGGCCAAGAACCCTGGTCAGTAACACTTAGATGCAAGAGGAAAATGAAACAGTGAACCTGCTGCCAGCAAGACTGTTCTTACCTTCTCTGCACCTATCACGGGGCCCTGAGAGTCACAGCTGCTGCGTTAGCCATAAGGTGAGGAAGCAAGTGACACTACAGTGTGTACAACAGGATCCCTGATCGATATTTAGATAGAGAGATATAGACAGATGATAGGCAGATGATAGATACATGATAGATAGATGGATGATACGTAGATAGATGATTGATAGATAAATGATAGATGATTGACAGATAGATAATAGATAGATACACAAAAGATAGATGGATGAGAACATGTTTTATGAAAAGAGATTTGGGGGACTTCCCTGGTGGTGCAGTGGTTAAGAATCCGCCTGCCAATGCAGGGGACACGGGTTCAATCCCTGGTCCGGGAAGATCCCACATGCCTTGGAGCAACTAAGCCTGTGCGCCACAACTACTGAGCCTGCATCTAGAGCCCACAAGCCACAACTACTGAGCCCATGCACCACAACTACTGAAGCCCAAGCGCCCTAGAGCCCGTGGTCCGCAACGAGAAGCCACCGCAGTGAGAAGCCCGTGCGCCTCAACTAGAGAAAGCCCACACGCAGCAATGAAGACCCAACACAGCCAAAAAGTAAATAAATAAATAAAAGATTTTTTTAAAAAGATTTTTGGAAGATTTATCTGGACATTGGCAGTGATTGTCTTTGATAGAAATGCCTGGAGGCCAGGCTTCACTTTCTCCACTCCAGAGTTGTTTACTTTTCACAGTGTCCATTCCTTCTTTCTCTTTAGCAAGACAGACGGCGTGGAAGGGTTTACTCTGTTGTCCATAAGAAACGACCCAAACTGCAGTGGTTGTGTTTTGCCCACAGGCAATCTGACCTGGCCTCGCCCGGGCGGCTCCGGGCATCTGGCTGCAGGTCAGCAGGGGCTCTGCTCCTGGGGTTTGGCGGGTCATCAGCTGGGGAAACAGTGGGGAGAGTGGCCGGCGTGCTTCTCACCCTCCCGCAGGCCAGCCCCGGCGTGTCTCCGTGATGCTGCAGATGTCCCAGGGGAGCACCAACCACAAGCACTTTCCAAGTCTCTGCGTGCCTCACGGTGGCTGCGGCCCTGTGGGGAGGCTGAGCAATGACGGTGGCCCCCAAGGGTCTCCCCAGAGCCAGAGGCAGCCTGGGATGCCAAGGGCACTGGGCCTGGAGGTTAGCACCTCAGTCCTGGGGCAGCTCCAGCCCTCAGCCGGCCTCGGTCACACACGGAGTCACAGCGACAGCGTCACCGCTCAGAAGGTTTAAGGCCAAGCCTCACGACCCTGCCCATCTCAGAGGGGCCACGGGGCTCCATGGTCCTGTGGCCACATTTGGTAGGGCTGTGCGGGCTCAGGACATGCCCTGCTCACCAACTCCCCTTGTGTCCCTGACACCATGGCCACCACCACTGTCCTGAGACGGATTTTGTGTGTGTGTGTGTGGTACGCGGGCCTCTCACTGTTGTGGCCTCTCCCATTGCGGAGCACAGGCTCCGGACGCACAGGCTCAGCGGCCATGGCTCACGGGCCCAGCCACTCCACGGCATGTGGGATCCTCCCGGACTGGGGCATGAACCCGTGTCCCCTGCATCGGCAGGTGGACTCTCAACCACTGCGCCACCAGGGAAGCCCGAGACCGATGTTCTTTGTTAAGCTTATGCCTTGCTTACTTATGGGCCTTCCTGGCCCCAGTGAGTGTTTAGCCTTGCGACTCGGGTGAGTGGACACAGTGGACGCAGAGACAGTGCTGACTGAAGACTGGCACGTGTGGGGACCGAGGGCACAGGAGAGAGATGGGGAGGCCTGGGCCGGAGGTGAGGGGGTGAGGGTGGGATCCAGCGCACACCGGTTCTGGGTGCCTTCAAAGGCCCAGGCCGCTGAATGCAAGTCCTATCTCCCCGCTGGTGGGCAACTTGCTGGCGGGTGGGTTTTGTGGGGCTCTTAGGTCTCTATGCAGCTGCCTTCTGTGGCACAGGCTCGTCATTCTACCTCACAACCGGTCCACATGGATGCAGGGGGCAAAGAGAGGGGCTTGCTAGCCTGTGCTCTGTCTTCCTGCTTCCGAGCCGCCACAAAGGGAAAAGCCCCCATTAGTGCATCTTCTCCTGGAGGCCGGAAACGTTCTTCAATTGCCCTGAATCTCAGTGTCTGGGAGAGCACAGAACCTCTCAGCCCAAGAGCCCCAGTTTATGGATGGAGAAAGTGAGGCCCTGGGAGGCCTCACAGCACCTGACGGAGCGGGGACGGTTCCTAGATCTTTTAACTCTCATGAAGGAGAAAGAGAGCAAAGAGAAGACGGTGCCAGGCTTGGCCCGAGGCTGGCCAGCACCCCCCTCCTTCCTCAGAGGCCAGGAAGTTTCCTCTTCTTACGTGATGCAAGTGAGCTGGCAAGGCCCCTGAGGACCCTCGTACGAATAACAACAGAGGCACCATCCGGCGTCATCCCCGTGGGGTGAAGGGCCTTCCTCCTGGTGCCCTGACCCACGGACCGGACCGGAGCTGGACCTGTGGGTGGCCCTGCAGCCTGACCGGAGGGGGGCAGTGGAGTGCAGCAGACCATCTGGAATACTGGCTCTGCTGGAAACCTCTGGCAGGGATGGCGGTGCCCCCAGGGGCCACGTTCTAGGGCCTGGGCAGGTCGCTCTAAAGTCCTGTGGAAAACAGCCGCGAGCGCCGGCCTGGCCAAGTCAGCACAGCCAAGTGCCTCTGCCGCTGGGTCATGGCGCTGCTGAGGCCGCTCAGCCCCGGGGTCCAAGACCTTGGAGGAGCCTCGGGAGGGCACAGAGGTCCCGGGACCTGGACCTGCTGCAGGGCGGGAGGTGCCCGGCATCTGTGCTGGTCCCACCAGCGCCGTGGGACACAGAGCAGAGCACTCAGCAGGCGCTTCGGCATGTAGTGGGTGCCTTAGCTCCTCCCACCCGGTGCTGTCCTGCGCAGGCATCGCGGGCTAGCGTGTTTGATGATTCGGCCCCGTTGGACGCGTGCATGATGCAAAGTCCCCGTGTGTGCGTTCCCTCCCTGCTGGCCCTTTCATCCCATTGCACAACGGAGAGAGGGGTTACATCAGCTCAGCGGCCCAGGCCAGCATGTGATTCAGCATTTCCAGGGCTTTCTGCTGCCTCTTGAGAAACTGGCTTTGATGGGGCACAGAGGGATCTGTGGCAACCCTCCTGCCAGGAGCAAGTCCCCAAGGTGGCCGTGCTCTCGCTTCGGCCGCCTCGTCCTCCCCTACTCTTGTCCTGCCAGTCCCGGCCCTCCACCCCAGAGTCTCAGAGCAGAGAAAGGGCCTGTGAAGAGCGACACCTGTCCCTGGGGGGAGAGCTGAGCTCCCCAAGTCCAGGGCATGAGGCTTCAGCAGCACAGCCTCAGGCCACACAGGGGTACCTTGGGGGCTGGCGCGGAAGCCCCCCAGGCCTAAATTAGAAGTGAAACATGAGAGTAAAGAGCAATATAAGAAATGAAATCAGCTAAGTTTTGATGAAATGAAAAGTTAGAGATTTTCTTTAAAAACGTAATGCAGGGGCTTCCCTGGTGGCGCAGTGGTTGAGAGTCCGCCTGCCGATGCAGGGGACACGGGTTCGTGCCCTGGTCCGGGAGGATCCCATGTGCCGCGGAGCGGCTGGGCCCGTGAGCCATGGCCGCTGAGCCTGCGCGTCCGGAGCCTGTGCTCCGCAACGGGGAGAGACCACAGCAGTGAGAGGCCTGCGTACCGCAAAAAAAAAAAAAAAAAAAAAACTTCATGCAAAGTCCATGCGGTCAGGATGAATTTTACCCCATAAAGCAGTACAGCATCTTAAATGGAATTCATCCCTCAAATGAATCTCTCTCCACTTCCCATCGTAACCAAACCAAAATCCCAGTCATTTCAGGAACACTCCTCCCCCTTTCTGGGTCTGTGTCCATCTCTGTGGGTCGGAAAGGCATTGGCACCGTGTTCATCCTGGCCCCGACTCTGGGTCCAGGAAAGCTGGGGGCCAGGATGGGCGTGTGCATGACTTGTGGACTCACACCCTGTCCCCGGCGGGCGTCGGTGGGAGGAGGAGAGGGGCAGGGCCACCCCACGGGGCGAGGGGAGGGAAGGACACTTCCCGGGCAGGCCCTCTTTCCACGGGGCCTGTTGCCCGGGTGTGAGGACACAGACCCAGAACGTGAGGGGAAAACAGCAGACCCCTTCAGAGACAGCCTCGCAGAGGGACGTAGCCGACCCCCCCGGCTGCCTCACCCTGCCGTCGGCAGGATAGCTGTGCAACTGTCCAAACGTCCTGTTGCACCTTGCACTGTGTTCTCATTATCAGAACAAACAGACCACCCAGGAGTGGAAGTGCAGGTGCTGGGCCTGAACTGGCAGGGCGATGCCTCGGGGCTGGAGGACGTGTCTGGGTCACTCACTTGGGCTCTGGACCTCAGCCTGCAACCAGACGTCCACCAATGAAAGCAAAGGACGACACAAACGACAAGTCAGAAATGCGGGGATGTGTCATCAAAGACTCTGAGACAGGAGGGGGCCCAGGGCTCTGTGGGATCAGAGCCGCTGGGAGAGGACCCCACCCCCATCCCGAAGCCTGGCCACGCAGCAGCGGGTGTTCCTCGCAGGGGCATCTCGGACAGAGGCGGGCAGCGCTCCGCTTGGCTTCACGTAGGCGCAGCGCCCGACAGGTTTCAAGCTACAGCCATTTACGAAGAATCCAAGGCTTGCCACCTCGTGATCCCGACTGGCCTTTCTCCCAAAACACTTGGATTCCCTGCCTGCCTCACATTTAAAACACACATACGCCCAGAGTTCCAAGTTAGGGGAGTTAATCCAGTCCCTCCAGCCACTGGGGGCTGCCCCTGCCCGGGCTGGGGGCCCCGCCACAAACACCCTGTGAGCCAAACACAAAGGCCGACTGGGGGGGGTCAATCAGCGTAGCCCGCGGGAGGCGGGGGGGAGGGTGACTGTCAGAAGGGGGGCAGCTGGGCAGGCCTGACGTCAGAATGTCCCATTTTTTTGCACAAAGACAGAAACCTGGGTTTTAGAGGAAATCGAAACTTTTAAAATCATAGTAAGGCCAAACAGAATGTATCTGTGAGCTGGATGCTTGCAGGGGGGTGGGATGGGGACTGGGGTGTCCTGAGTGACAGGGGTCCCTGCGGCGCCTGGCGTGACAGGCACTCAGCAAGTAATTCCTGGATGGGTGGATGAATGGATGGACGAATGAATGAACGTGTTGGCAGGATGCCCGGCTCCCACGGGCCCGCGAGGTTGTTTACCCCATGTCCCGTGGGAGAACATGGCGTCCAGAGGGAGCTTCCCCACGGAAGTGCCGGAGCCCACAGGGACCGGAGGGTTGGCTGACAACCGTGGCAGCGAGAGGCTGGGGGGAGGACCCAAGCTGTGCGGTCAGGCCCAGGGGCCCTACTGGAGCTCCGTTTCCCTGGGCAGCGGCTGCCACTCCTTAAGCCCTCCTGTCACGGTTGGACACAAGCACAAAGGCACAAACACAAAAACCTCAGTTAGCGGGAGCCCCTGAGGAAGAAGCCTGGCCCCCAACAGCCCCTTGTGCAGCTCTTCCCAGGAGGCCTCAGGCCCCAAAGGCCAGGCCAGCAGGGCAGGGGCTGGGCTGGGCCAGAGAGGAATCAAGTGTGCTCCGCCGCCCCCCACCCCCACCCCGGGGGAGCTGGACGTGGTTTTCTGTGCCCAGGACTTCAGGCCCTTTGCCTTTGGCTCGTCCACTAAGGAGACAGGCTGCTCACCCAGGGCCTCCCTCCAAGTGTGTTTGAAGGTTCTCTGTGTGTGCGCTCCCCTGCAATGCATAAGTGCACATGTATGCAAGCATCTTGCCTGTGAATGCATGGCTCTGTGTGTGCAAAGACCCCTACTATGTGTATTTGTTTGTGGAGAGCATGGTGTGGAGGGTATAGACCACTGTCTGTGTCCCACCTGCAGTGCCTGCTTGTGCACAAAGGCCGTGTGTTCCCCTTACTGTGTCGGTGCATTCTGGTGTGTGCGCGCGCGCGCTCGCCCCTGCGCACTTGCTGGGCTGAGGTGCGCGTGCCCTCGCCGCCCCGGAGGCCAGCGCCCTCCTGGACGTCGCCCCCCAGACGCGCTCAGCACCACCACCACCACCACCCCCCCCCCCCCCCCCCCGGCACCTCCGTGCCCTCCCCCTGCGGGCGGCGGAGCATCCGGCAGGGCTCTGGGCGGAGCGCCGCGCCCGGGGGAGGTCGGGCGCATTCCTGCGCGCGCTCAGGCCGGAATCGGTACATTCCATTCATAACACTCCCTCGAGCGGGGGAGGGAGGACGGAGCGGAGAGTTAGTGATTAAACGGAGGAAGAACGAGGCTCCGCTTGGCTGCGCGCAGGATCAGCGCTGGAGGCGAGGAGCACGTGAGCTGCTTCCCGGGAACCCGCCGGCTGCTCACAGGTGGCCTCGTGGTTGTGTTCGGACACGGCACCACGGTGCACCGGGCCCAGGGGCCAGTGACGGTCAGAGGCGGCCAAGGGGCCTTTGGGCAGCCTAAGTACAGGTAGTCTTCTCCCGCAGGCCCGCTATAGGTTTTGTTGTCACCCCCATTGTACAGATGGGAAGACTGAGCCTCAGAGATGAAGGTGCTTGTGCCTGGTAGCCTCATCACAGCAGCGACAGCCTTTGCAAAGCCCTGGCCCACTGAGGGGAGCTTTCGCCTGCCTGATGCCCACATCTCCCTCAGCTGAGTGCCGCCCTCCTCCAAAGCCCCCTATGCCCCTGCCACTCCTCTTGGCCCTGGGTGTGCTGTCCCGTTTGTTTTGGGGGAGGATCTCACCTCCCCAGCTGAGCTGTGCCTTCCCCAAGAACGGGGCCCGAATCCCACCTGTGCCCGGCCAACAGGCAGTGGGAGCTCAGCTGGCGGGACACTCTGGCGTGAGGGATGTCATGGCCCCACTGGACACGGTGGCAGAGAGAACAGGCGAGAAGCAGCTGAATCTGACTTGGCTCCAGGTGGACAGGGAGGTGGTGTGGAGGAGAGGGGGCTCCGGCTGAGGGCACGGCCAGCATGGCTGGGACAGCTGTGGCCTCGTCCCAGTGCTGAGCAGGGGTGACGTGGAGTAGACAACTCAGTGCCCAGTTCTGCTGGCCCTGGCTGGGGCCAGGCCGCCGAGGGTGCAGGCTCTGCTGTGTGTCTGAGGACAGCCGGGGGGAGCTGGGGGCTGGGGGAGCGGCTGGCACTGGGGCTACGTGAAGAAAGGCTTCTGTGGGGGGCGCTGGATGGGCCCTAGCGTCACACTGCAGGCAGGTGGTGGGCAGCAGAGGACCATCTTCAAAAGGCAGAGAAAAGAGTCATGTGTCCACCCGTCCGCTGCAGGCCGCCATCCACCTGAGGCCCCGTGACCCCCGGATTAGCCAGAACGATGCCTAGAGGTTCTGTGATTGACGGGGGAGATGCTGGAACAGGGGGGCCTACGGGTCCCGCTCAGCCAGCCAGGCATCGGCCACGCAGCGGGCAGGGGCCTCTCCTGGGCTGGAAAACCTGGGCAGATCACTGCGCCATTCCAGCAGGTCACTGTGACCGGGCAGGCTTTGTCCGCTCAGCGTCGGTGGGCAGGGGTGGTCCTGGTGTCCCCGGGGGCAGTGGCAGGAGTCACTCGGCAAATGCGCTGGCCCCCTGGTCCCCACCTCACCCTCTCCTTCCTCCTCCCCGTCTCCTCATCACGATGGACTTGTCTGGACCCGTCCTCCCAGGGAGAAGCTGAGTCGCCTCCATTTGTGCCCACAGAGGCTTGCTACTCTGCAGTCTACAGCGGCGGTTCTCGACGTTGGTCCAGAGAGCTCTGGGCCCCCAAGACCCTTTCAGGGGGGTGCTCGTGATAGTGCCGGGGGGTGTTTTCCTCTCTCACCTCTCCTGAGGGTACAGCAGCATCTTCAGGGTGACGCGCTGTCGTGCAGTCGCAGCTCCAACTGCCGATGAGACGTGTGCTGTGCGTCCTTGCGCTTCAACGTCTCTCCATCCTAATTAAAGTTAATTAATTTAAAAAGGGATCCCAGACCAAAAATGTTTGAGAATCGCCAGTTTAAACTGGGTTCAAACCCAGGTTCTGTCCCTGACTGTCTACAAGGTCTGGAGCAAATACTTAACATAAGAACCTGCAGCCCCTCTGCTTAAAGAGGGCAGAACGGCACCTCCCTCCTGGTGCCCACACGGGCGTGCGTGAGGCTGGAACGGAACACGGTGGGTGGTGCACCCAGCGGGTAAACCCGTGGGGCTCTGCCTTGCAGACACCCCTCCGTCCTCTGGGGAAAGGCGGCCAGCTCCCTCCAAGGCCCTGGGCGCCCGTGGGGTTTGGAGGGACTCTTAGCAGCTCTTCAGAGTCTGGCAAACAAGAGCCACCCGAGCCCCTGCCCCAGTGCATTCATCCCGCCTGGCACCTTCCCCAGGCGGGCGCCCGGCCAGCTCCCTGAGCACACATTTTCCTGCATGTCCGAGGTGTGAGAAAAGTAACACATTTGTTGTTGATCTTGCTGGAAAGGGCTTGGTTTTAGAAAGCGGTGTGTTTTGAACTTGTTGCAGAGTACATTCTGTAAGTCCTGACCAAAATACCAACTGACGTAAAAGGAGCTCCTTCACGGAAAAAATATTTTGCTTGGAGATGGACCCCTGGATGCCGATGGAGGGTAAAGTGCGTCCTTCCCCACGCCAAGCCGGAGCCATCCGGGGCGAGTGCCGGGATTCAGCCTTTGCTGCCTGGGCTGCCACCTCCGAGGGAAGCCACGGGGGGAAAGGCCGTTCCAGCTGAAAAGAGAATTCAGTGTGGTGGCCAGTTACAAAATAAACATACAAAACCCATGGCTTGCCAAACGCCCTAAAATAACTGTAACAGAATATATTGGAAAAAAGATCCCATTCACAATTCAATGAGAAATTAGGAATCCCGGCAATAAACTAAACAAGGAAACACACACAGGACGGGAGGCTCCAGCTCTCACCTGAGAAATAAAAATCGAGTCGGAAAAAAAAAAAATCATTGAGTCGATGGAGAGAAAGACGTGTCTCTGCATAGAAAGCCATAATATTTTTAAAATGTCCATTTTCTAGCAGAAATATTTGAAAAGGAAAGCAAGAGGGTGGGGGATGGGATTATCAGAGATGAAGGCTAAAATCCTTTAAACACTGAACTCCTGATGCAAGAATGGAATGGAAAACAATGGAAAGTCTACATGTCAGCCTGAAGTTATATAAACACTTGATACATGAAAAGATGACCTTTCAAATCAGTGGAAAAAGCAAGGGCCTTTTTCAATTAACAGTTTGGGCAAATCGCCAACCCGCTGAAATTAAATAAAATTAGATTCCTGTTCCGTGTTCTAGATGGATTAAAGATTCAAACGTAAAATGAAACCATGAAAACACTAGAAGCATGTTCCAGTGAATATTTATGTAATCTTGGGGGTGAGGGAGAACTTAACATGAAACCAAAGATTAAAACAATAAGGAAAAGGTAACGGGTTTGACCAGAAAACATTTCAAAACTTCATTGTGTCAATAACTACAAACAGATCGTCTCTTTAGAAATGGACTAGAGCGGCTTTGGCTGCAACCCTTTCCAAGCTCTCATCAACACAGGAAAACAACAAAACTCGCCACATTCATCCAGGCAGCAAATTTTCATCTATCGCTGTGAAAAAAGAGAAATAAAAACAGAAAAGCCCCTGCCGGAAGGGAGCTGACATCTACGACGAGAGCCAAACAAGTGAGGTAAACGAATGAAAAGACTGCCCACTGAAAACTCAGACGGAAACCCAAAAGGGCGACTCTGGAGAAGCCGCCAGTGAAAAGGCAGGGCGACGGCTGCCATCTTCCTGCGCTCCTGCAGGTGGTCATTTCAGAGGCACCACCCTTCCAAACCCTTTTAACCCTCTTCAGTGTGTTTTTGTCTCCTTATGCTACTTACTCTGCTTACTTTTGCTTACTTTGCTACTTCCTTGAAAGGCTGCATGTTCACAGCGGGTCACACACACAATTGCAGATGAACGTGTGATTTCAGATTAGGAGGAAGTGTTCCTGATTGTAGGTTGTCCCTGGAGGAGTGTTTTCAATTTTAATCGTTTTCTATTGATTTTAAGGTCTATGAGGAAAGCACCCGTATTCCGTGTGTGGGAGACCTATGGCATTTCCTTTCAAATAAGTATGTTTAAGTAGGGAGTTGATTTGAAAACCAAGGTTAAGTGCACGATAACACACTTGGTTCAAGCACATGGCCAAAGTCACGACCTTGGCGAGGGAAGCGACTGCTCTCCGGGACACGCTGCTGTGGGCAAGGGGCCGCCAGAGGGCTTGCTCCGCCGTTTCAGGACCTCCAGCGACAAGCACTGGGGGGTGAGGGGACCCAGTGAGGAGGTGAGCAGGACGGTGGGGCTTGAGCTGGGGCGCTGGGGCGGGAGAGAAGCGTCCTTGTGGAGGGACTGAAAGCACCCGGGGGTGGGTTAGAATGAGGGCGTCTCGGCTGCGGGGAGACCCTTGGAGGAGGTCCCTTAGAAGGACCCTTGGCCCCTGGGGCTTTGAAGACAGGCTCTGATGCCGGGCTCCTGGGCTTAAGGTGCCAAATGGCTCTGTGCCTCTGTTGGCCCAGGGCACAGGCCCGGCCGCCCGTCCACGCGGGGTCACGTCCACATGGAGGTGGGGGGTGGGGAACCCGCAGCCCGAGGCCCCAGATGGAGGTTCCCCCCTCCCCGGAGCTGGCGCCGCGTGGAGTCAGCTCCCGCCCTGAGGGCGCAGGCACGTGGCTCCCTGGTCCCATGTCAGCTCTTCCCATCGGTCTCCTCCCACTCAGGGTCCCGGAGCTCACCTCCAGGACGCCCAGGTCCCTGCCCCAGGGTCTGAGGCTCTCCGGCCCTGGGAAGACGGGAGCAATACCCGCTCCTTTTCCCACCTGCCCGGGGGGAGCGCGAGCCACCCCCAAAGGCCCGCTGAGATGTTGTCCGGCTGGACCCTGCTTCCCCGGGTGTGAAACCAGACGGGGTGCCTCGGCCAACATTAACGCTGCAAGTGGCGGGTGTGTGGCGAGTGGTGAGCAGGAAAGGGTCAGGGCGAGTCTGAGGAAAGGAAGCCGCTCACAGATCCGGTGTTTTCAGACAGAGCCACAGCCCTGTCACCCAGTCTTTCGTTTCTCTCTCCCTCTCTCCTTTTCTGTTTTTAAAGAAATTCAGTTCAGCACTAGAGTTGACAGCAACACTTCAGTAACTCATGGCACAATCTCCCCTGTGCAGACATCACAGAGGCAATGCTTGTGAAACACAGAAGTTTCGACAGTGCTGGAATTGGAACTATTGCTCAAGGTCCATCAGAAGCTCCCGCGCCATGTGTGCTGGCTGCGTGTGCCACAGCTGCTTCGCGCCCACCTCCAGCCTGCGCTCTGGGCGATGGGTGTCCGGCTGGCGAGGGAAGCCCAGCAGGCTGCTTCATGGAAGGACAGTCAGACCACAGGATCCGGAGACCCACCCCCGGGACAGCAGGGGCTCCTGGAAGCACGGAGGTGCCAAGAAATGGTTGCGGGGTGGGGCAGCCCATTCGCCGTTCACCCCCGAGCATCAGCCTGGGGGCTTTGTGCTTCAGTAAATGAGCTAAGTGGGGCCTCTGCAAAGATCAGGGAAGACAGAGGACCAAAGAAATTAAGAAAGTTAGCAAAGAACTCTACTCACAGAGGAAGAGCTATCTTTTGAAATGACCGACTACAAAAACAAAATGTTCAGACAGCATTTGCACAGCTATCTCAATAAGATTCTAGAAAACCTGGGAATCTGTGGAACAAGATATTAGTGGTAATAAGACAACAAGCTGAGATTAAATGGGAGATGCTGAGGGGCAGGCAGGAGTGACACAGGACATGGGTGGGCTTCTAACTCTTCATGTGGAGACAGTTCCAAGCCTGCAGAAGAACGTGTGGGAGTGAGGACAGTACAGAGACACTCTCTTCACCAAGAACGACCTGTTGTTAACATCGGGCTACACTTTCATCATCATCTCCTGTCTCCCTCTGAACTACAAGAGTAGTACAGTCCGTGAAATGTGACAGATTTAATCCTGTGCTTCTCCTGGTACAATAAAGCGTCCTGCCCAGAGCACGAGGACCAGGGCGCAGAGGATGAAAGCGGAGAGACCGGGGATCCCAGGGGCCAGATGATTTTGAACTCGGATGATGCCTAGTTTCGGAAGCTGGGACGGTGCGTACACTCTGTGCCTGTGACGCTCTCCAGGGATGGAGGCTAGCCCCCCACAATCAAACACATCAACATCCCTTACGGCCCTCGAGAACATTCAGACCACAGTGGCTCCAGCCATTCCCATCAGGTCTGGCCACCACGTGAGTCCAGGTCAGTTCAGGGTTTTCTGGCGAATAGTTATGGGCAGAATGTCCATTTTCAGAGCCTTGTGGACATGGAGGTGCGGTTGAGGCACTGTGGTGGGTCCCCGTCCCCTGGCGGAGCAGACGTTCCAGAAGACCCAGGTCAATCGATACAGGATGCAGTAAACAGGACTCTCACGCGGGGATAAACACCTCAAGAAAGCGGGCCGGGAGGGTGAGAGACAGAGTGGGCTCCTCTGGCCCCGGCAATGGGGAGGTCCCGCTGAAGTGGGACCCCAGGGCGTCACACAAACAGCACGGGGGGGGGTGGGTAGACTCATCGGGAACCTGTGGACCCCGGCAAGGCAGGGGATTCCAAGAGGGGCGTGGCCTACTCAGAGATGGTTTAAAAGGTTCAATATCTGCTGGGTGGCAGAGGCGGATGTGGGGAGAGAAGCAGAAAGTGAGGGACAGAGGATAGATTTCGGAGGCTGAGCCGCCAGGGACGAGTGAAGGAAGCAGAAGACTCAAACGGCTTCTCAGTTGGGGGCCGTTTTCTTTTTTTCTTTTTTTTTTTTTGCGGTACGCGGGCCTCTCACCGCTGTGGCCTCTCCCATTGCGGAGCACAGGCTCCGGACGCGCAGGCTCAGCGGCCATGGCGCACGGGCCCAGCCCCTCCGCGGCATGTGGGATCTTCCCGGACCGGGGCACGAACCCGCGTCCCCTGCATCGGCAGGCGGACTCCCAACCACCGCGCCACCAGGGAAGCCCCAGATATACACTTTAGATGTCAGGTCATTGTTTTAAAAAATCAAACAGTAAAAGAAGGTAACAGTAGCTCAGGCTGTCACGTAGCTCAATTGACCCTTAGAACAACGTTGGGCAGACACCGCCATCACTCCCCTTACAGACCGTGGCTTCCACAGCCCCGGGTAACATATCTCAGGAGTGGCAGCTGGGAACCAGATCCAGCCCTTTGTACTCAGGCCTGTGCCCCCAGCCCGCTGCCTGTGTGCTGTTCTCAAAAAAAAAAAAAAAAAGACTCATCCAGGAGTTGCTGGGTGAAAAGTTGTCCACATTTGTGCCTCTAGCGCCCGGGGCCAGACCAACCGCGTCCCTCCCTGTCGCCACTCCTTCCGCCCAGAAAGGTGGTCAGCTTCACAGCCTCGCCTGCACCACGGGGGGCTCACACCTCTCCTGTCTGTCCCCCGATGGGGCTTTAACGATCGAGGCCTGTCCCCTGGCGGCTGACCACCAGGGAGCCCACAAGGCAGGCCTAGAGCTTCCATCGCAGGTTTGGACACGTCACCCAGAGTTGCCCCTCTGCTCGAAACTGAACGTAGTGAAGAACACGGACACCTCAATGTTTAAAAGAAGGACAAAGAGTTGAACAGATAGTGCACCAGGAAGATATGAGGATGGCAAATGAGCGCATGAAAGAATGCTTAGAAGGAGGCAGCTTTAGGCCCGCGATTTCATTCTTCAGAGCTGTTTTGACTGTTCCAGTCCTGTTGCGTTTCCATGTGAGCATTAAAACCAGCCAGTGTCTAGGAAAAAGGTTGCTGGGAATTTGAATGAGATTGCCTTGAATCTATGGATCAATCTGGGGACAAATGACATCATAATAATGATGTCTTCCAAGCAAGGAACCTCCGAGACTCTCTGTTTATTTAGGTCTCCTTTGATTTCTTTAAAAATGTTTTGCAGTTTTTAGCCTCTTAGATTTATCCCTAAGTTTAATATTTTTTGTTCTACTATAAGTGGTGCTGATTTTTTCTTTCAATTTCTGGTTGTTGCTAGTATAGAGGAATTGATTTTTGTTTATTGATTTGTATCCTGCAATCCTGCTAAACTCACTTAATAGTTCTAGTAGCTATTATGTATATTGCATTGGGTTTTCCACATAGGCAGTCACGTCGTCTGCAAATAAAGATGGTTTTACTTCTTTTCCAACCTCAACGCATTTTGTTTCTTATTCTTGCTTCACTGCACTGGATAGAACCTCCAGCACAAAGTGGGCTAAAGTGGTGGAAGTGGACCTTCTGTCTCTTTCTGGTCTGAGGAATTTAATGGTCTTCCACCATAAAATACAGCGTTAGCGGTGGCCTTTATCAGATAGAGGAAGTTCCCTTTTTTCCTAGTTTTCTAAGATTTTTAAAAAAATCTCATAGGATATTGGTTTTTTCAAACAGTTTTTCTGTTTTTACTGAGATGGTCATGTGGCTTTCCTTACTTAATCTATTAATATAGTGACTGTTTTTTTCAAATGTTAAATGCACTTGCATTCCTGAGACAGGCTTTGTCGACTTGGCTGCCCTAAACAGCGCTCTGCAGGATTCCCTTTCGAGAATGTCTCCAGTTAGGGTGGCTGAAGACAGATGCCTTCTGTGGTTTAAGCGGCCCAGTGTGTGGACGGGACGGAGAGATCATAGCACACGTTCAGCCCAGTTCCTCAGTCCACTGCAGACCCCGCTGGCGATGTCACGACTGCAATTCCTTCATTTGACCCTCAGCCCCATAGGAAGGCAGGAAGGCCCAGCAGCCAGTATACCTGCTGGGCAGGTGAGCAGGCTGGGACCCAGGGTGGGGGGAGGGGGGACTTATCCCCGCAGGTGACAGCCAGAGAGGGCGGGAGCTGGTGGCAAGGCCTCAGTCGGTGGTCCTCACCTCCCCCTGCCTTCTGAGCGCTCCCAACACGGGACTCAGGGGAGCCGAGCCTCAATTCCCATTGGTGGCAGGTCCGAGAGGAGTAACCTCCATGGGCGCCCTGAAACCTGAAGCTTGTATTGGCAAGCGTCCTTTTCAACCCCCATGGACCCGACGAGGCAGCTGAGGCTCCAGGAGCAGGGACACAGAGGAGAAGCCACGTCCTGGGGGTGCGGAGCGCCTCAAAGCGCTCAGGCCTTGGCTCCCGGCCAGAGCTGCGCCCCGCACACACAGAGATTTGCAAGGCACACAGAAGGCTCAAAACACATGCGTGAACGTCCCAGAACGTTTAGCAGAGAAGCACCCGGCTAGCCCGCGGCCAGGCGGCGCCGCACGCATGGGGGCCGAGTGAGGACGTAAGTGGGTCCCCAGGAGAGAAGGGGGTGTGGCCCACGCCCCCCTCCGCGCGCACCTGCGCCGGGCGCTGCGCCGCTGCTCCGACTCCGACCGCCCGGTTGCTCCTCTCGGGGGTGGGGGTGGAGGTGGGGGCGGAGGTGGGGGCGGGGGCGGGTGGACGCCGCCGCGAGGAGCGTCCGCGCACCTTTACGGAGTGCCGTGCAAGAGCGGCTTGCACAGGTGCGTTCGCGGAGGTCACGCAGCCCCGCCCGCCGCCTCAGCGTCGGGGGCGGATTCTGTGTTTGCTTTCCATCCTTTTCTAGGGGCTCGGTCCCTACGCGCAGCTGAAACGAAACAACCCGCGTGCAGCTGCTGACTCGACCCCACCGGCGCCCTGAGAGGAGAGAGGCACCTTCAGCCGCCTCCGCTCCCTCCCCTCTCCTTCCCGCCTCTGCACAGCTCGCGCTTGGGACTTACATGTTTATTTTCATTCTTCCATGGTTACGTGGATTGACTTCCTACTGCCGCCGCTGCAACACATTCCCACGACCGCTCACACTTCTGAAGTCAGAAGTCCTAGAATCAAGGCGTCGGCAGGGCTGGTCCCTCCTGGAGGCTCCAGGGCAGAAAGTCTCCTGCCTTTTCCAGCTCCTGGAGGCGCCTGCGTCCCTTGGCTTGTGGCCCCTCCTCCACCTGCAAAGCCTGCGGAATAGCAGCGTCCAACCTCTCCCTCTGACCTCTGCCCCCATTGCCACGCCTCCTTTTGACCCGCTTGAAAGGACCCACGTGATTACCCCGGGCTCACTGGATAATCCCGGGTATCTCCCTGCGTCAAGATCCTTAACTTGGTCACACCTGCGGAGGCTCCTGTGCCCGTAAGGGAACGTACTCCCAGGTTCTGCAGATTAGCACGTGGACAGCCTTGGGGCCGTTATTCTGCCGACCACACTGACTGTGTAACTTTAAACAGTATGTTTAACCTCTGTATCTTATCCCGTCAATTTTAGCAAAAGCTCTTGCTACCACCCACGTCATTTGCTCAACAAATATTTGTTCTGGGAGCTGGGCTCACAGCACTGAACAAAACAGGCAAAACCCCTATTTCGGAGGAGTTTATGTTTTAGTGCGGAAGACAGATAATAAAATGAATGAGTGAGTAAATTATGTTCCCAGCACAGTTGATTTTTGGATGATGATTTGGCAAAAGTTATGTGCCTGCTCTTTGACCCAGCAAGCCCACCACTAAAAGTTGTGTGTGAAGCTGTGTGCAAAGTCTGTTCTGTTTCATATCATTATTTATCGCAGCAAACACGTGGGAACAATCTAAAAGCTGATTAATGGTAAATAATTTACCATTAAATATAATTGGTAAGTAAATGGTGGTGCTCAGAAACCAGAATTTATAGCTCAATGTGGTGATATTTATTCTAGGATCTGGGCTTATAGCAAATCCTGTGCCCGTGGAGCACAGTCTAGGAACAAGTAAACCATGTGGTCTAAATTGCTTTTTTCAAGGCAGAAACTTCTCTGGGGGACAGGAGACCTCAAGCATTGCACACCTTCCAGGGTTTGTCTAACTGGGCCGGAGCCAGACTGGCTTAACGTGACTACCTGTACGCTGAGGACACTTGCTTCTCTTCCTGTAACAGTATTTGGCGTCTGCATTCAGATTTTAAAAGCCGCTTGCCGTTATTGACTCACAAGTACGCGCTGCCTTTTCTCTCTGGAGTCGGATGTTTCCAGTGAGGCGTCTTGGTCCGCCGGCCTCTGACGTGACCTTGTGACAAAGCTGGGAAACCCCGCTCCTCACTGTTCCCAGAGCCACCCCATTCTGAGGCTGCCCTGGGTTTTACAGGATTAGCTCAGCTCCGAGTCGAGGCCTGTTCACAAACCGACACAGGAACCAGCAGGAAGAGCAGCCCCGGGGCCAGGCTTGGGTCTCCGCCCGCGGCTCCTGGGGTCAGAGCGCATGAGCCAGCCGGGGAAGGACCCAGGGCGGCCGGAAGCCTCCTGGGTCTCAGCATCCAGACCTCCTCCTACCAGGGGCTCCTCTTGCAAGGCCCCCAGGGCCCCTCCCCCTGAGCTGAGTACCAGCCCAGAGTGCTTATCTGGACGCTCCTCTGCTGGACGCCCTCCTTGGTGTCTGGGTCGCTCTCTTGTCGGTCGTGCAGCGAGTCTGCTGTTTTAAATGTGCTGACTTACTGCATCTTCTCACAGCCCTTCACACAGGGGGATGTACCTGAGGTTCCATGAGGCTGCGGGCTCACCCAGCCTGGACTCCACTGTCCCCTCTGTGACCCACCCGCCGTTCTCTCCTGCCCCCCTCTCCCCGGTGGGATATTGTCTTGGTTCTCCACTTGCCTTATGTGTGGGCAGAGCTATAATTATCATTATATCATTTAGTTATATATCAGTGTATTGTAATCATATTAGTATATATGTTACATGTTAGTGTGTTATATGTTATATATTAGTATAGTACATATGTTATGTATCAGTAAATTACATGTTATGTATTTGTATATCATGTTATATATTCGAGTATTATATATTATATATTAGTGTATCATACATGTTATTATTAGTGTATTACAGGTGTTAGGTATCAGTATGTTATGTTATGTATGGGTATGCCATACGTTATGCATTCGTGTATTATATATGTTGTGTATTAGTGTATCCTACATGTTACATATTCGTATGTTATACATGTTATGCGTCAGTATCTATGTCGGTTGACCCAGACTCTGATCCGGAGCCGCCAGCTCTCGGCCCCCTGCTCTCTGCCCTCCACAGCTGTCTCCCTCATGTCCCTCCTTCGTTCACCACCAGGTTCTGGAAGGTCTGTGTGAGTTCGTCTCCAGGGCAGCACGCCTACCGCAGGTTTTGGTTCTGCTGCTGCCCTTTTTCTTCCCTTGAGATGCTCCTTCATTCCTCCCATCGCTCTGTCTACCCCATCCTGGCGCTCTCCTGTTTCTGCCTGGGATCTTTTCGTGCCCTCCCAGGAGCCACGGGACTTTTCACCTGTTGGCGACTACAGGAAACCTCCGCAGATGCCTTTCTGGTCCCGCCGTGGGCCTCCGAGGTGTGTGTCTCTGTCTTCTGAACGCTGCTGTCTAGGCCACCATCCGTGTGTTCCTAACAGCCCCCTGGCGTCCAGTATCCCTCTTGCCTGACCTCAAATACAGCAAGATCTTTTCAGCCTTGGTGTTTGTCAGAGCCCGACCTTGCCCCACGCTCGGGCCCTCACACGCCGTTCAGAGCCCCCGTCCCACGGCTGCCGAGCAGACAGCAGGCCCCTTCCCGGCAGCTCCTCTGCTGTGCCCACTGCCCAGGCCTGCAGGACCCTGAACGATGGAGCATAAGGAGAGCTACAACCCCTGCAAGCCCCGACCCCGGGCCTTTCTGCTTCTGTCCCCCAACCCCGTGGCCCCTCCGGGCATAGAAGATGGTGACATCACAGGGTTTGTTTCTTGTTTACTTTCGTCCGTATGAGGCAGGGACCTGCCGTTTGCAGTCGTGCTTGTCACACAAAGCGCCTGCAGGGTTTCCCCTCGTGACACCCTGCTGTCTCTGGAGGCCTGACTGGTGGTCCCATACCTGCCGTGACACCCATTCTGAGAACGTGGACAAGGCCACGGGGCCACCACGACTTACCCGCTGGGCGGGCGCGTGGCCGAAGCCGCACCCCTCCCCTGCGCTCCTTTCCCCGTCATGGAAGCCCCAAATTTAGCTGTGCTCAGAACCTGCCAGATTAAGGCTATGTTGTCCAGCTTTCCTTGCAGCGAATGAGGCTGTGCGATTAACCCTGGCCGAGGGGACATCAGTGGACAGGCCTGTGCTGTGTGTGGGGAGCACAAGCCCTGGACTGCTCTTTGCGGGCGGGCGCGGGGCCCCCGGGGCGCCAGGCTCGAGGGCAACGAAGAAGGTGCCCGGGAGCCTCAGGGCTGTTTCAACGGAGAAAAATACGCTTCCGCGGTGCTGGGGTCTCTTTGTTACGGCAGCCCAGCCCACGCTGCCTGGCACGGTCTCCGGAGATGTGCCTCCCCGGCCTCTGCCCACCGTGCGGGATGGCCCCATGCAGGGCCGGGCGGTGCCGGGCTGCTCAGGCTGGCTCTCTGCTCCGCAACCTTCCAGATTCCTATTACGAGCTGTTGTGGGCACACTGGGCCTGCAGGCCAAGAAAAACACTCCTCTTCCGGCCACACAAGTCACAAAGGGTGACAAAGGTGGTGGCGGGGGTCCCCCAGAGGTGGCCAAGCCAGGCGCCTCCACAGCGCTCTGGACTCTGTGGCGCTGCCAGGGGCCACGGCACAGGACAACTGAGGCCTGGCTCCCGGCCCTCCGTCCGGCCAAGACTCAGGCTCACGCCCTGGAAAGGGTCTTCGCGGCTGTTCTGCCAGCACCAGGCTGCCACCTGGGGCTGTCACGCCCGTTCTGCGGGGTCAAGAGGCTCAAGAAACTCCCCCAGAGGGTGGGCGAGGATCAAGAGGGGGTCCTCGTCACCACCGTCCCTTCCCTCCGCGCCCCCGGCCAGCGCAGACGCCCAAGGGGGTCTGGAGCCCAGGCAGAGGGCGATGGCTTCACCACCCGGCACACACGGCCAACCTGGCTTCGGACCGGACAGAGGGCCAGCCGGGGGGCCGCGGTTCTGAGTGGGTGGCTGTTGGGGACAGACACCGAGAGCAGGTGAGCGGTGTCCCGGGTCAGCGCCCGGCCCCACACATCTGTGTGCTCACGGGCTCCTCCACTGTGACCATCCCGGTGGCCCGTGTCCCTCTTATCTAGGCTCCACTGCTTCTTTATGGATGAAGAAAGCTCTACGTTAACGCACGTGGAAATCAATGCCTCACTTCCCCACAGCATGTTAGGCCACAGAGAGTACGTCCGGTCAGGGTCAGAGGGCAGAGGTCACAAGGCCGAGTCCTTTCCCCAGGACCAGGGCCAGTCGGGATGGGGTGCCCATTCTCAGATGCCCTGTGCTGTGCTGGGCACACCTGCCTGCTGCACCGACAGGAAAGACAGCTGTAGCGAGAGGTTCCCAGGTCAGCAGGGACGGTGGCCTCCACCTCAGCAGATGCACAGAGTACCCGTGCAGACATGCACACGTACACACGCACACGCCTCGCTCCACCTCTCCGCTGCAAACCCACGGAGCTTCGCCACCTGCTCCAGGCCCGAGGGTGTCCCTGAGAGCCCCCTGCCCGACGTGCCTCAGGCCCCGGGAAAGGACGGCCTCCACGTCGTGTGGGCAGCCCTCTCGCTGTGGTGCCCAATGCGGCTGCCCTGCCCCTCCTTACTAGCTCTCGGCCCCTCCTTGCTCTCTGGTCCCCGCCGGCCCTGCTCCCAGCCCGCCAGGGCATGCAGATGGGTCCAGGCCTCAACCTCATCTCCCCAGAGCTCGGAGCAGCTGGGCTGCGTCGAGGCGGCAGCCTAACCCCATGCACTGGCCATCCCCCCCTCCACGTGCCCCCCACCTCCAGCGTCTGCCTCCGCCTGGTCAAGACTCCTAATCGGTTCAGAATCGCAAGTGGACATGACGTGCCATCTCCTGGAGGGGTTCAAGGTGGGAAACGGTCTGCTCCACACCCCCGCCACGGTGCACACGGTAAGTGCATGGTACGTGCTCCATGCACTGCACACAGGTGGGAAGTACCAAGCCAGGGTCTCAGACAGGAACTCGGGAGCGGTGGCCCTGCGCGCTGGACCTGGCCTGAGGTCTCTTCCCACAGTGATGCTGGGATGGGGCGGCCGTGGGTCTGTGGAAGGGAGGCAGCCCTCCAGGAAACCAGAACGAGCAGAGACCCAGCCCATGGTGTGGAAGTGGGGCTGTGGGGACCCTGCACTGCTGGACCAGGGGCTGGACACCCAAGCAGCCTTTGTATCCCTGTGGGTACACACCACGGTCCCCTGAGTGCTGCGGGTGCAGACACGGAGACTCAGCCCCCAAATCACGCCCGTTCCTGGCAGAGCAGAGGGAAGCAGCACACGAATGCCACAGTTATCAAGGTCTTTTTTCTTTTTATTGGCAAAGTAAATATATTTTTATGAAGGACCAAAGAAAATATATATAATTGTAACATATGTACACCAGCTTATAGATTTTATTTCCAATTTACACAACGTTGACATGTTATTAAAAGATTTTCTGTAGAGGCACCTATGTACATTTTATTTACATACATTCATAGGATGTGAAATAAACCTCTCAGAACAAGCTAGTTCATTTGATATTAATTTCTAGACAAAATAAGGAATGCGTTTCTAAATCAGGGTTTGGGGAGGCTCTATCTAGCTCTTCCACACGCAACGCAGCGGCTCCCCTCTCCTCTTGAAGGTGACCCTGGAGGCTGCCGTCTGGATTTGTCTGGAAACAGGATGAGGGCTGAGCCACACCGGTACCGTCGCCCTGGGGCAGCCCTGCATCTGTCCGTCTGCCCTGCACACTTAACTCAAGCTCGTGCACTGCCACCTCGCCGACAGGGGGCTTGTCCCCCAACCCCACATCCACCCGAGGCCAGGTCCTGCACCCCAGAGCTCCCCACCGTAGCCTCCAGGGGTCAGGCCAAGGGAGGCATCTTGGACAAAGCCACGCTCACACTCCATTGCAGCCCCGGACGTCTGGCCTACTTCCTTCTTCCCAGCACGGCTCCCTCCGGGAACTGACATTTCGAAACTGCACACGTCTTCGGCCCCAGCAATCGAGCGCTAGCCCTGGCCCAGGCGGGGAGCCCAGCGGGAGAGCGGCCGGGCCGCAGGAAGGCACTAGGGCCCCCAGGCCGCCTCCGGGCCCCCCCAGGCGGGGGCGGGTGGAGGCCTGGGTCCGCATCCCCGGGCCCCAGAAGGTGGCCTGGAAGACGACAAGTCCCTCTGAAGGAGGCCAATAACTTGTTGCTACAAAGTACCGGGCGGGGCAGGTGGTCGGGCGGCTCCGGCCCGGTCGGGGTCAGGGCCGAGGCGCACGGCTGCTGCGGGGGAAGCGGTGCACCTTGACGTGCTTGGACAGGTGGTCGCTGCGCGCGAACTTCTTCTCGCACACGGGGCACTGGTACGGCTTCACGCCCGAGTGCGAGCGCCGGTGCCGGGACAGCTCGTCCGAGCGCGAGAACCTGTGGGACAGGGCGGTGAGCGGCCGCACCATTGCAGCCCCCGGGCCGGAGCGCTCGGGGTCCGCTGGGAGGGTTGCTGTCCCCCCCTCCCCCGCTGCCCCTCCGGCCCCTCCAGGGAGGCGAGAGCAGCCGACAGCAGGCCTGTGCCCGTGCTGGGGCCTGAGGGCCGCTGGTGACCCCACAGGCCCCCGACTGCAGGTGCACCTCAAGCCCCCCTTACACCAGAACTTGGGGCTCCTGTGAGTGTCCGCACGGGCAGCCCTCCCCCGCGAGAGGAGACAGGCCCGGGGACGAGGCCCCTGCCCAGCCCTGCAGGGAGCTCCCAGCTCCTCTGTCGCTTCCGCCACGGAAGAGGAAGGGCCCTCAGACTTGGCCCCCACGACCCCTGGACCCTACTTTCCTAAAAGCTGGGCCCCCTGAGATGTCCCCAAGCAAAACTGCACCCCTGCGAGGTGTTCCTGAGGGTTTAAATGGTTCCCCTGCAGCCTTCCTATTGTGGCCCCCACCAGCGTGGGAGCCCAGAGGCCACTGGGGAGAAGCAGCTGCTAGGGGACCCGAGCTGACCACAGGGCTTAGCTGTCGTCACTGACTTCAGGCACTCCAGGCTCTCCCCACTCCCGACCCTGGGCCAGGCAGTGAGACCCCACCCTCCCTACACACGCTCTCCTCCTCTGTGCTCTGCCTACACGACCTGCCCTTGGCCTCTCTCACTCCAGGACATATGCACGTACTGTTGTACTGTTCCCTGTCTGGAATGCTCTTCCCGCCGACCCATCCCTTAGAGCGCAGCTCAAATGTCACTTCCTCAGGAAAGCCCTCCAGGACTGCATCCCATCCTCAGCTCCCATGGCACTGGGCACTTCTCTTTTCTGGCCCTGGCCACTGTTGCAACTTCAGTTTTCAACTTTTTGATGAATGTCAGTCTGTGCCACTAGACCGTCAGCTCCATGACGAAAGACATACACGCCATGGCCGGCCCAGTGCCAGCGCATGGTAGGTGTCCAGTACATGCATTTATGCGAAAGAGCGGACACGGCGGCGCCCTTGGGAGGATAGAAGCTGTCAGTCAGTCCTCTCCTGCCCCAGAACACACATGCACACGATGCACACTGCGTACACATACATGCCACACGTGTGCACAGCATGAACACAGGTGCACGCACTCACACGTGTGCACACCACAAAGATGGATATGTGAACACGTGCACACGTAAGGACATGTGAACAGGAGCACCCGGCCCAACAGCCCTGTCCGTGGGCCACGCGCGACGTAGGCGACGTGGCGGCCCGGAGCCGCTGTCCCCCACCCAGCCCAGGCCGGGACTGGCAGCCCACCTCGGGCCTGACCCTGTGTGTGGAAGCCTTGGTCCCACAGCCTGCTGAGGGCCAGGACGGTCCAGCAGCACAAGCCCAGGGAAGGCTCAGGTGGAGGGCAGGAGGGCCTCAGCACCAGATGGGGAGCCCGGCCCGGCGTCCCTCAGCCCCTCCGGTGCCAGGGTCCTGCCCCACGGCGTGACGCGGCCAGGCTTCTGTGCTTGGAGGCTGGCGCTCCACCTCCCATCCCAGGGAGCCAACCGGGGCAGGCAGAGAGCAGTGCTCTTGGCTACCTTTGCCAATAAGGAACTGGCCCGTCTGCCAGGTGAGGAAACTGAGGCTCAGAGCGATGAGTCCCTGATCCCGGGTCACCAGTGACAGAGCAGCCGAGGCCAGAGCGAAGGTCCTGCACGGCGCCCTGCCTGCCCTGCTCCCCACAGAAGGCCTGGCCTCCTCCACAGAGCCGCGCCAGGCGGCGTGCGCCACTGCAGCCCCGTGCAGGCGGGGAGCGGCATCAAGGCTCCTGGCCGTCAGGGCCCGGGCCACCTGCCCCCAGCGGAGCCAGGCCTGCCCCAGGCGAAGGCTCCAACAACGCACCCGCTAGGCACGAGGCGCGGGGTCAGCCGGCCTCCCTGGACCGACGCCAGCACAGCGAGGGCTCGAAGGGGACGAGGGGCTTGCTGGGGTCCCAGAGCCGGTGGGGTGGCCAGATGGCTCAGGCCCCCCCACCCCAACGGTGAGCCTGCGTGGCCCTGAGCAAACTCGCCACCTGTCCTGGGCCTCAGAGTTCGTCCTCTCTCGTCCAGTGAGGTCCTTGGGATCCCTGCCCACCTCCCAGGACTTGTCTCAGAGGCCAAAGTGGTGACACAACAGCCACAGCGGCCTCTCATCAGGGGGGTGCTTGGGAGAGGCAGGTAGCCGAGGGACATCCAGGCCTGAGAAGAGCTGTTCCCAGACACACACCCCCTCCTCTCCCTGTAGCACAGGGGCCCTGAGGAGACCCCCGCCGCACCCTGTCACCACTTTCTCCCATATGGCAGCCGTCACGGGAAGGGGCCAGGTGGGCAGGAAGCTCTGCTACCTACTGCCTAGACCACCCGGGCACGTCACCAAGCTCTCTGAGGCTGCTCCTCCTGGACACAGGGAGGGGCAGACTGGCCGCAAGGACCGCGAGGGTGCAGAGGCCAGGAGCGCGGAGGGCGATCGCTTGACGGCTGTGAGCTGGGCCCTCGTGAGTCACGACCATGATCGGTGCTGCTGGGGTGCAGGCCAAGGAAGCGCAGGGGTCCAGAGGACCCTCCGGAGCCGCCCCTCCGTCAGCCAGGAAGCCACCGCTGTGAACGGTGCCCCAGGGTCATGCAGTGCGCGACCTGCCCGACAGCACTCGGGCTCTGCGACTGCAGGCAAGGGCCGTGGCAGCGCGGCCGCAGCTTCGGATGCTGTCCCTGGCTCTGCAGCCTCAGCCTGCCAGCCTCCTTCTGGGGCCTCCCGCCACGTGGGGCTGCTGGACGTCGTTAGTATCCCTATTAGCTGCGGCAGGAGGGCACTCTCTGTGGATGAACAGGACTTCCCGCTGCACGGAACTGCGTCCGGGAGTGAAGCAAGGAAATCTCTGGGAAGGCGGTAAACAGCTCTTCCTGGATGGTGAGATCCAAATAGGGACAGTCTGGCCCCAGCCCCTTCCAGGGCGCCGGAACCAGGCCACTACGGGGAAAGAAGAGGGCGTACTGGGCTCAGGACCAGACACCGCAGGAAGGGGCGGTTGGTGACCTGGGCCAGTGATGACCTTGGGGGACGCCGTTCACGGCCCAAAGGTGTGCAGGGCAGGGCACAGGACACGACGCCACGGCCAGAACCAGCCCCAGAGGAGGAAGAGTCAACTGCTCGCCAAGACCACCAGGAAGAAGGGAGGGGTCTGGGGGCGGTGAGCTCCCCACACGGAGGGCAGGCCTGGCTCAGGGCGAGGTCCACCCCCCACTGGAGGTGTGGAGGGGGCTGCAGAGACATCCTGAGGCTACAGGCGGGCTGAGGGCCTGGCTCTGCCACGTACCAGCTGTGTGACAGTGGACAACTTCCTGAACCGCTCTGGCCGCAATTTCCCCCTCTCTAAAATGGGACGACAGGCTGATGCCTGCTCGTGGCCTTGCAGCACGTCAGGAGCTTTTGTTTCGCTGTTGCCACCCCTCCGCTCTGTTCTCCCGGCCCATACGCTGAGGCCCGGCAGCTGACAGCCTTGGGGAAGAGATGACTGACAGGAGGTGCCCAGGGAGAGGGTGAGGGCCTGGGGCTGCATGTGGGAGAGCTGTGCTGGCCACAGTCTGTCCCGGCGGGCACGTGACTTGATCATTCTGGGCTTCAGCGTCCCCCTGTGTAAAATGTGATGGTGCCGACACATCACGGGGCTGTTGGGAGGCCTCAAAGAGCCCGTGACATGGGAAGGACAAAGCCAGAACCATCGCAACACTGACGACAGCTACCACTGAAGGAGACCCCCGGAGACACGGGGCACAGAGAGGGCCGAGCATGCCTGTGCTGCGGAGGGGAGGCTGGCGAGCAGACCGTGTGCCTGTGGACCAGAATGAGGAGTTTGGACAGGAATCTGAGTGTACCAAAGTAGGCCTAAAGGCCAGAGTAGGTAATGAGCCCCCCGTGGAAGGAAGTATGCAAGCAAGTATGGGGATCTGTGGAGGGAATTCCAGCTCTGAGAGTCTTAGAACAGTGCCTGGCATTCCGTGAGTGCTTGTGAGCTGGTGACTGTCATGTTATCCCCTGTCCTGTCCCGACGGAGCTGCCCCAAAGCCCATCTATCCTCCCACCCAACTGCTGGAAGGACTCCCTCTACCTCTGTCCCTCGGCTGGAGGCTATGAGCATATTTAAGGGACACTCACGTCACGTGCACATTCCCAGGGGTTCAGGATCCCTGAAGACCAACCGGGGAGAAACAGCCCTTCCAAGGGGCGGGCGCCCTCAGCTTCCGGCCAGGCAGTGCGTCTGCCACATGTGACACCATGAAGGCCAGACCCAGACCTGGGAGAAGCTCCAGGAGTGGCTGACGGCAGGGACGGCTCCCAGGGGGGTCTGGGGAGAGCTCACTGTGCCAGGCACCCACCATGCCTGCCCCTGCCGAGGGGGTCCTGGGCAAGACCCGTGCAAGGGCTCAGACAGTGGCAGAGCTGAGTCCCCACCATACAGCTCCTCCCATGGGGAACTCAGTCCCTCTGAGGCCACCGTGCCGGGGCTGAGTCTGCCCCGCTGTAAAGCACTGTGGGCTGAGTGTCCCGTCTGCTCTCTGGGGCAGCCCAGAAGGGCACAGGTCCTCTCCTCCTGGGGAAGCGGGCCGGCGGGTGGCCTTGACCAAGACCACACCTTCCCGCCCTGCGGCTCCACCCAGCCTCACTCTGAGCGGAGAGGCCCCTTCCTAACAGTCAGCAGTGGCCGGGGACGGTGGCCGGGAACGTGAGGCTGCCCCACGTCTCCACAGCCTAGCCCCGCCACGAGGAGAACGCAGGCCGAGCCCTGTGAGTCTTGGGTGCCTCTGACCCGGAGTGCCACCCACGTGGAAGCCGGGCCGAGCCCCTTCCGGGTCCTTCTCACACTCTGACCTCGTATGAGAGCGACCGCACAACGCCTGGGAAGGGGCGCTGCTGTGCACCCCTGCACACACAGCCCTGGCAGGCAGTGGCAGGGAGCAAGTCCTCACTTTCCAGATGGGAGACGGAGGCTCGCCCAGGGGACCACTGGAGGGCAACGGTGGGAGCGGCAGATCGGGGCTGGGGCTCCGACCTTCGCCACCAGCTGCCCCACCCCAGGCGTCAGGACGCCCTCTCCTGCAGCTGAGCCCCTGCACGGCCCCGAGTCTGACCACTGAACACGGCACCCCGCCAGTGCACAGGCCCCACAAGCTGCCCCCTAAGTACACCCGGCCGGGAGGCGGGAGGCGCGCGGGGCTGGGGCTGGGGCTCTGGAAGAAGCCCTCAGGTCTGTGGGCGCCTTTGGAAAAGCCCCTTCTCTGGCCAGCTCAGCACTCCATGGCGAGGGGCCGCCAGCATCACATCCAACACTCAGGTCACAGCTCCCAGCCACGCCACAGCCTTGGCCAGCCGGGACTCTGCGGCCAGCACCTCTGCCCAGGGGGCCAACTCTCAGATGAGATCCCAGCAGGAAACAAAAGCTGCAAACTGTCCCCCGTGTGCTGTGTGCACCCACGCACACACACGCCCAGGGTACAAACGTGCCACGCGCACACGCACCATCACATTTGGTCACGCAGCAGAGACCCACGTGGAGACGGCAAGGTGCACACACGAGCCCGCACACACAGCCACACGCCCCTCGTGAGGTCCGGTTCTGCACACGGAAGAGCGTGCCTGTTGTTACACGCACACACACGTGCGCGCGCGCACACACACATACACACACACACACACGGAAGCTGCACCAGCCAAGACCCAGACTGTGTCGGCAGCACACGCACCTCCTGGGCAAGCCAGCTTCCTGCAGGGAGGGTGTCCTAAACAGGGGAGAGCCGCCGGGGGCACCCCTGAGCGTGTCGGCTCCCGACCTGCTGCCTGAGCTTCAGGAAAAGGTGGACGTGCCCTCCGAGAAGGTGGGCCCCGCGGGGGCCTGGGGGAGAGCCACAAGGGTGCCGCCCAGCTCGGCCTCCCATGGGCTGGGGAACCCTGGGCAAGCCCCCACCCCCACCCCTTGGAGAGCTGGTTCCCCCCACGGTGCCGCCCCCACCCCCACCCCTTGGAGAGCCGGTTCCCCCACGGTGCCGCCCCCACCCCCACCCCTTGGAGAGCTGGTTCCCCCCACGGTGCCACAGAGTCGAGAGCCTGGAAGGAGTCTCCCACCCACGGTGCAGCACCCCTAGTCTGGTCCTCGCTCTCCCTTGGCCTTTCTGGCTTCCCAAACCCACCGCCAGGTACCCCGTGCGGAGCACAGCCTAGGTGCCCCAGGACCCTGTAAAGACAGCTGGCGCCTCTGGTCGGGCTGTGACTTCTCTAATCTGATGCCTGGCTTCAAGTCCCTTCTGCAAAGTGGCGCGCCCTTGGGCAAGTTACTTAGCTGCTCTGTGCCTCTGCTTACTCAGCCGTAAAGGAGAGTAAGGGTGGTACTTACCCTTGGGGGCACCCCGAGGCACGAGGAGCGGTGCACACGGCTGCAGCCGCCCTGCACTATTCTGAGCTGCCCCGTCACTACCATGAGAGCCCTTCTGTGTGGCCCAGCCCCTCTCCTCCAGCAAGGGCGCAGCCTTACCTGGTCACTGTGAGACTGCAGACCAGGGATCTGGAGGCACCAGAAAACCTCTGGGCGGTGTGCCAGCTCTGGCCCTGCCCCTGCCCACCCCTCTCTCCCCTTCCTAAGCAGCCTTATCTAAGGGTGGGGAGTGTGGCCTCGGCAGCACAGCCGGGAGCGTGGAGACGCCCGGCCTGCCGCCGCCATACTGACCTCCAGCCGCAGCCCGGCCAGGTGCAGGCGAAGGGCTTCTCCCCCGTGTGCCGGCGCAGGTGGGCCTTGAGGTGGCTGCTTTTGGTGTACATCTTGCTGCAGCCGGGGAAAGTACACTTGTGCATTTTGATGAGTTCTGCCGCCGGGTTCTTGGGGAACTTCTGGCCCATGAGGAGGCCGGCGGAGCCGGGCCCCAGGGGTCCCGACCCAATGGGCTTGGCGGCGATGGGCACAGGGGCGATGCGCACGAACTTGGAGGGCAGGTTCAAGCTGGAGGAGGGCACCGCCTGGGGCACCAGCGTGAAGGTTTGCCCCTGGATGTTGACCAGGAGCTGGGCCACCTTGACGCTCTCAGCGGCCTGCCCGGGGGAGACGGGCTCGGCGCCAGATTCCTGCTTCACCTGCACCGGCTGGATCTGCAGCAGCACGGGGATGGGGCCGTCGGGGGCGGGACCCCCACCCGCGCTCTGGCTGCCGCCCACACTGGCTCCCGGCGGGGGGGGCACAGCGCTCTCTCCCACTGGCCCCAGGATGGAGGTAGCTCCTGTGTGGCCCGGCGGAGAGCTGGCCGCGGGCCTCCAAGTCCTTGCTGTTGCTTTCTGGGGCCTCCTTCACCCCTGGCTCCATGTTCTCCTCCAGAAACTCTTCGATCTCCTCCAGGGTGGGCTGGAAGGGCCTCGGGACGTCATCGGGGTCTCCCACAGGAAACTCGGGGAAGGAGAAATGCTCCCCCTTCACAGGTGCCGGTGCTTTCCGCCAGGTCCCCCAGGCCATGGGGCCGCCGTTGGCCCCAGCGCTGCCACCACCGCCGCCGCCGCCCAGCGTGGCCTGGGACAGCAGGAAGTCCAAGATGCTGTCCTGGCCCTCGGCCCCGGGGCCGCCGCCGTAGCAGGAGCAAAGGGCTTGCGAGTCAGGGCTGGCACAGGAACAGAGGCTGGAGGCGTCACTGTCGTCCTCCGAGAGGGGCGAGGGCAGCATGTGGTATGCCCGTCCGCCGGCCAGCCTGTCACCCAGGTAACCAACGGGGTACTTCAGCGACGAGAAGGTCTCGTCCACTGGAAGCAAGTGGTCCACCATGCTGGCCTAGCCGTGCCGGGGGCGGCTGCGGAGAGGAAGGAGGAGGCCCAGTCAGGAGGGCAGCGCGCTCACCCGCCACCTTGGGGGCGCCTGACCCCACTCTGTGGCCGGCCACAGCCGCCCACTGCCGAACGTCTGGGTCCTGCGTCCATCCTGGCTCACGGGAGAACTCTGTCTGCAAGAGTGTTTTCTGAAATTGCACCACCTGTTTGCAAAAGTGCTCTCCAAGCCCATTGCACAACCCGGCTCTTGTGGTTGCACAGAGATTTTCCAGAACAATTCTGGGAAGGAACATGCGTGTGTCTGCAAGTGACTGGGTGTGAGTGCACGGGAGGGAGAGGGTGAGCGTGTGAGGAGGCCCTCGGCACCCCGAACAGCCAGGTGGCACCCCCGTCCAGCTGAGCAGAGTCACTGCCATCCCAAGGACAACCGACCTCAGCCTCATTCTTGCAGAATCACTGGAGGGGGCAGGAGAATGGCCACCTGCCCTCTGACCCCGTGCTGCTGCAGCTTGGGTAGGGTTTCCAGATTAAGCAAATAAAAATAAAGGCCACCCAGTTAAACCTGAAACTCAGATTCTAAAGAATGAGCAACTATTTTTTTTTTTTTTTGCTGTACGCAGGCCTCTCACTGTTGTGGCCTCTCCCGTTGCGGAGCACAGGCTCCGGACGCGCAGGCTCAGCGGCCATGGCTCATGGGCCCAGCCGCTCCGCGGCATGTGGGATCCTCCCGGACCAGGGCACGAACCCGTGTCCCCTGCATCGACAGGCGGACTCTCAACCACTGCGCCACCAGGGAAGCCCTGAACAACTTTTAATATGTGTGTCCAAACGTTAGATGGGGCAGGCTTATATTAAAGAATTATTTCATCTGAGATGCAAATATAACTGGGCAGTTTGTATTTTAATCAGGCAAGTCTAGTTGGAGGCAAAAAATTAGACGCCCTCACGGGCTGTTTCCCCATCTGAAGGGGGACAGCCCCCCACCCTCCAGTTCTTGGACCCCTCCTGTCTCAGCTGCCTGCTCTGTGAATCAGGGAAGGCAGGGACAGGCCTTCACAAAACGCTCTCAACGGGGCCGGCACCTTCCCCGGGGCTTTCCTAGCGGTGCAAGGGCCAGGCCCTGTGGCGGTAGCCCGAGGGAGCAAAAGGCACCCAGGTCCCAGAGCCCAGCTATTATCTCCTTTGACTTCACAACTGCCTGCTGCATGGAAAATAAGACCCCTTGGGCTGCACCCCGTGGATCACTCACCACCTCAGGAAGGCCCAGCTCACGCCCGTCTCCCTACTGGACCAGGGACTCCATGAGGGCAGGCTGGGCCGTCGGGTCGCAGCTGTGTCCCCAGCTCCTGGTGAGGCAGCTGGTGCCCAGGAGGGGCTCAGAGAACGTCAGCAGAGAGGAGAGGGGGAAGCTGAAGGCCATGCTGGGTCCGGTGTCCAAGGAGAGTCAACAGTGTCTGGCTGTGACAGGGCCACCTCTGTGGACCTTTGTCCCCACCCAGTGACCATAGCGGGCTGTTTGCTGAGGTTGAGGAAAGGGTGTTCTGCACCCAAAGCCAGAGAGTCTCTGCTGCCTGGCATCACGTCTGTACCCACCCCCTTGCTTTGTCGCGAGCACCAGTCCTGCACCTGGCACCCAGCACTGCCCAATGGTCAACAGGCCCAACCAGGGGCAGGGACCTCCCAGAGCCAGGTCATCATTAGTGACCTTGGGCAAGGCCTCGCTCTCCCAAACCTCATTTTCCCATCTGTTCCATGCTCTGATGGCCGTATCCAGGAAGCTAAGGCAAGGTGACAAGTTTGCACCCAGGGCAGTTTTGCAGGAGAACGTTTGGCCTTTTGGTTTTAAATATTCAGCTAAGCATTTAAAACTGGGAGTTTAAAAACATACACTATTCACCAAATCGGGTGCTGAGAAGGAATGAAAATGCCAGATAATGTGAAGAACAGAGTCCACACTCAGCCTGAGACACCCCCCTCCCCTGTCGCCCACGCTGAGCTCCTGCCTCTGCAACTTACCAGCTGTGTGACCTTGGGCAGGTGGCACAACCTCTCTGTGCCATGTTTTGGATGGGGATCCTGCCAACTGTGCCTAGTTCCCGGGTTTTTGTACCACCAATGAGCTAACACACGCTGAGCACTCACTACAGGGGCAGGCGTCCATGCAGATGCCCGTCAGGACTAGCCTTCAGGGTTAGCCTCAGTGGGTGAGTATGTGGTCTTTCTGCCCCTCTGCTGTGATGCTTAGGAATCCGGGGACTCCAGCCTTCCTGGAACCAGGACTGAGGCGGTAAGGGGCAGATTGGGCCGTGTTCCTGCCCTTGAAACTCTCCCCTGAAATGTGATCACTAACTGAATATTCCATGATATTAAGGAATTACAGTTAATATTTTTAACTGTGATGATGTATTGGGGTTGCTACACACTTTTCAAAGGACGCCTTACATTTTAGAGATATAAACTGAGGTATTCACAGATTAAATGATACCAAAGAAATAGAGGGGGAAATAAATAAGTAGAGTAGGGCGGGGTAGGAGGAAACTTACAGATTCCCAAGGAAATGGGACCCAATCTCGTCCCAGCAGCCCAGCACCTGGACCCTGCCCATCCGCCCCAGACCTCAGCTCCACCTGCCCCGCTCGCACTGGCTGTGCCCCAAGCTCACCAGCTTCATGGCCTCAGGCCAGGGCCCTGGCTGTTTCCCCTCCGTGGACCCCTCTTCCCCAGCACTCTAGGAGGGAGTACCTTATTTAGATCTCAGCTCATAAGTCACTCCCCGTGGGACCTCCCTGATCACCCTCGGTTACACCACCCCACATCGCAGTCTTCCTAACAGTCGCCACTGCCTGAAACTATCTTAGTTATGTATTTGTGTACCTCATTTTCTGTCTACCTCCCCACCAGAATATAAGCCGTTCTGACTGTTACCCCAGAGTCTGAAACAGGACCTGGCAGAACTTTGCTGACTGAGTGAAAGGGCTGGGGCCGGGGTGGGGAAGCAGCAGCAGATCGCCTGGGTCCTAACGCAGGGCTCATCGGCCTGGGTGGACGCAGGCACTGAGAGCCCAGTAGGGGCTGCGGGGTGCCGGGCGCCGGCCCTGAAACACAGCAGCACGTGGCACGGCGAGAGACGCAGGCTGCGTGCAGGGGGAGGGACGCCCTGTTCCGGACTCCGCCCCTCCCCGGCCCGGCCAGGCCTGCTGTTTATCCTCCCGGGGACACAGCGGCTGCAGGAACAACATGTAATTGATAACAAGCCCAGCGCCGGCCAAGGGCCTTCCATTGGGTCAGCGTGAAAATCACGGGGGCGGCGGGCGGGGGCCGCCCTTCAAAATAAGAGTCTCCACTCCCGCGCCGCCCCGCAGGCCCCAAAGTCGCGAGCCCAGCGTCCTCGCACCTGTGGGGCGGCGGGGCTCCCCACGAGCCACCCGGCCCTTGAGGGGAAGTGATTTCAGGGGCTCAGGCACTTGGGGATTTTGTCACCCGGGCCAGAAAACAGCGGGGGTGGGGGGAGGTCCACAGGGGGCCGACCGAGGGGAGAGAGAGCGAGCGGACCGCTGCGGCGAGCGGGGTGGCTTCCCCGCTCCGCTAACCGCGCGGGGGTGCGAGTTCCTGCCGTGTGACTGCGTGTGCGGGCCGTGGTGAGAGCCGGGAGGGGCGTCCGCGACACGCTCGCGCGTGGAGCCGCGTGGTGTCCCCGCGTGAGTGGGAACGTGTGTGGGAAAGGGGGGCAGGGGGAGCCTGGGGCGCCGCCCGCGGGGCACCGAGCCCTCGGCCCGCGCCCCCTCCCGCGGGCCGGCTGCGGTGACCGACAGTAACCCCTCCGCCCCTCCCCGCCGCGCGCCCGCCCGCCCGCCCGCCCGCAGGCCCCGTCGCGCCCGCCATATGGGAGGCCGGCCCGCGAGACGCGCACGGACACGCGGGGCCAGGCGCCTAGGCAGCGGGCCAGCCGCGCGGGGAAAGTGCCGGTGGGCACGTGGGGTCGCTGACCCACCAGCCTGTCCGCCCCCGGCCCCGCGCGGGGCTACCCCGCTCCTCCGACATTTCCTCCGACGCTCACGCGGAGCCTGGGACAGCCGTGCGGGCGCCCGGCCTGGCGTGCAGAGGCCCGCCCGCGCCCCCCGAGCTCCCCTGCGCCCCGCCAGCCCCCTGCGCGCCAGGCCCGGTCCACTCGCGTCCGTCCTCGCCGCGCCGCTCCCACCTGAACTCGGCGCACGGCCGGCCGGCGGCCAGGCCCGGCGGTCCCGGGGCCCTGCGGGCTGCGCTGGGGGCGGCGGCCGCGCGTCCTGCACTCGCTCTTGGTCGCCCCGGCCCGCGTCGCTGCGGCGGAGCCCCCGCCGCCGCCGCCCGCTCGGCGCTCACTCCCGGGCTCACGTGACGCGGCGGGCGCCGCGAAGGCTCGCAGGAGGCTCGGCCCCGGGCGCGCGCCCCATTGGCCAGCGCCGCGCGTCACGCGCCCCGGCCCCGCCCCCTCCGGCCCCCTCCCTTCGCAGTGGACTCGCGGCGGCCGCGGTGTCCGTTCCCGAGGCTCTAGCCCAGGTGAGAACGTGGGGCTCCGAGAAGGGCCCACGCGGGGTGGGCGCCGCGGGGCAGCCCCGGCCCGACCCGCTCTCCCCGGCTCCCACCTGCAACCCCGAGCGGGCCAACAGGTAAGCCAGGACTTGTCGGGGACGCTGCTGGAGAGATGCGGGCGGGTGTCCGGCCAGGTGAGCCTCCCGCTCCCTCGGGAGAGCGCGCTCGCTGGAGTCCGCAGGAGCCCCTCGGGGACAGGAAGCACGAGGCGCAGAGTGAGCGGCCCAGGAGACACGTGAGCTGAGGGTGCCGCTCACCCAGCGCGCCCTTTAACCACACCTGTCGGATCCTCAGGCAACATTCTACAGATGAAGAGAAGGACTCTGAGGCCGTGGTCCTCCCAGCACACAGTTGGTAAGCAGGGAGGAGGGGTGAGCAAGCCCGTCCGTCTGCCCCGAGAAGGCATCTTCCGGGCAACCAGGATGGTGGGCAGAGAGCGCCTTCTACGGAGTTGCATCCTTTCCCTTCCTGGCTTGGGAGGCGGAGAGCGTTTCCGTTCCTCCCCAGGACACTGCTAGAACCGCAACTGATAGCCAGGACCTGTCCAGGCTCTCTGGAAGGCTGTGGGTCTGGGCTCCCAAGTACATGCCGGGCACTGGATCCTGCATCCCGGGGCCGTCCCCGTGCACACAGCAGTGCCAGGGATGCAGCTCCTGCTACCACGAGGGGCCAAACTGGGGCTTGGCCGGTGGGTTTGGAGGACGCTAGCGTCGAGGATGATGATGATAATGATGCTGTCTGCACTGCCCGAACGTTCATGGAGGCCGTGGCCAGAAGCTGCAGAACAGACGGAGTTCACCCTTTCCTATAGAAGAGACAGAGGTCTGGAGGGTTCAAGCTCACTGCCTTGTCGCCTGTCATTGGTCCTTTGCTCCTCACACACTCTCAGGCCAGTGTCCCCCATCTCTTCGGTGAAAATCATACCGAAAAGTCAGAAGAAGCTTGGAAACAAAGACACATCCATAGCTTCAGCACACAAGGAAGCTTCGGCACAGGCTAGTGAGAAGCTGAGCAGAGAAAGACAAGCACTGTACGGTCTCACTTATACGTGGAATCTAAAGCAGAAACAAAAACAGAATGATAGAAAAAGAGATCAGGTTTCTCAAAGGAAGGTGAGGGGCGACATTAGAGGAAGGTGGTCGAAAGGTGCAAACTTCCAGGTATGAGAGAAGTAAGTACTAGGCATGTAATGTACAACGTGATAAATGTAATTAACGCTGCTGTGTGTTATATATGGAAGTCATTAAGAGAGTAGGTCCGAAGAGTTCTTATCACAAGGAAAAACACCTTTTTTTTCTCCTTTTGCTTTTATTGTATTCATATGAGAGGCTAACTAAACTTATTTTGTGGTAATCATTACACAAAATACGTAAGTCAAACCATTATGTTGTACACCTTGCACTTATACAGTGACATATGTCAATTATATCTCAATAAAACTGGAGAAAAAAAAAGAAACTGAAAAACAGCCAAGATACTGTGTTACAACCTGAGTCAGATCATGTCCCTTCTTGACCCAGAACATTCCATGGCTCCCCCCTCACCACTGCCTTCAGTGCTCTACAGGGTCGGCCCCCATCCTGACCCCAACCTTCCCTGTACTCCTCTCCCCCTTGCTCACATCCCTCCCACCACAATGGCCCCTTGTGGCCCCTCCGACACACCAGGCACAATCCCACCTCAGGGCCTTTGCACTTGCTGTTTCTGCTGCCTTTGTAAGCTCTTCCCCCGTGGCTCTATCACCCGTTCAGATGTTACCTTCTCAGGGAGCCCTGCCTCGACCACCCAATCTAACACGTTCACACTCTCCCTAATGTTTCCTCTTTCCCTATCCTGTTGAATTTTCTTCTTGGTACTTATTCCCTGCTAACATATTATATATTTCACATTTTGTTTCATTTGCTTTTTGTCTGCTCCAATAGAGTGTAAATTCCACCAAAGCAGTGATTTCTGTCCGTTTGGTCCCTTCATAGCTCCAGCAAGCACACAGTAAGTGCTCCATTGTTGAATTAATGAATGAATTTCTGAAAGACTTAAAGCAAGCATGGTCAGCTTGAGAGAAATTAAACAGTGCTGAGGAATCTAGGCCAAACAGCTTAAGGAGTCGGTCACTGGCGAAATTAGGAGACCAGCTGTCCCCAAAGAGACCCAGAACGCCCCTGACTAGGTGCCAGGGAGCTGCTTTGTACAGGTGCCTCCTACCTGGCCCCTTCTCCCCGCCACTCCAGCACCACCTTGGCCTGGTTAAACCCATTCATCCCTCAGATATCAGCTCCCCTTAACTTCCTTAAGGATGTAGTCCCATCTCACCCTTGCGTCCCACCCGCAGGCTAGCTCGGGGCTCCCGTGCCTGTCCTTCGTGGCACAGGGCCTGGAGTAGAGGAGGGGCTCCATCGACTTGGGTTGGCTGAATGAATGAGTGAGTGAGTGAGTGAGTCAGTGAATGGGAACACCGGCAGCTCAAGTGCCTAAAGGTCCACCTGCCCGGCTACCTGTAGCGCTTACCCCAGGTCCTGTCAGGGGAGGGCAGCTCTCCTGATGACGCGGGCAGAATCTGTTACCAGGAATTCCTCGCCAAGGAGAAGAGAAAGAGGCCAGGTGGTGCTCTTCAAAACAGAGATGGTAAGCAAAGTGAAACATGTATATTCTTACGTGCTGATTGCCTGTCTCTCCCACTATCTGACAAGGTCCCTAAGAACATGGACTTGGGTTTTCTTCTTCACTGCTGTGTCCCCGGAACCTAGGACACTTCAGCAATATCTGCTGAGTGAACCAAGACAGTCCCGTAAGTCTGTCACACATCTCATCCCTTCTTGGTGTCTGCTTCTCTGAAGATGACAACCACACAGGTACAACTTCGTGGGGTGTTCAAGCATTAAATGAATTAATTAGTACAGAACTTAGAAAAGTGCCTGGAACTGAGTAGATATCTCTGACCCCCAGCCCCATGGAGCTCCTTCTTAGGGAATTCATCCCCCGTCTGCAGAAGACCTCTGTGAACTTCCTCGACCGGGGTTTCTTAGGTATCCTGAGAAGGCTATGCTCCCTCCGACCACAGGGCCTTTGCACCCACTGCTGCCTTTGTTGTGGACACTGTGACCCTCCTTCCCCATTAGCTCCTACTCATTCTCTACATCACATCTCAAATGCCACTTCCTCAGGGAAGCCCTCCTGGACACCTTCCCATGCTCTCCCAACACCATGTGCCTCTCCTTCAAAGCATCCCTCAAGCTTTGTCCACTTATGTGTGTGCTCGTTTAGTTCATGCTTGTCCCTCTGTGGCAAAGTCCTCACATACTCACTCTCCCCTTCCTAGAACTGCCAGTTCTCAGCAGAGCAGAGTTGCCCTGAAGAAAGCTTGCACTTCACAGCCTCCCTTGCGGCTGACCAGCAGGAAGTGTGGGCAGTGGCTCTGAGTTCCCTGCAAAGGGAAGGGCAGCCTCTTTCCAAGTCCTTCCTCTGTGCTGGCTGGAAGGCAGGATGCAGACAAGGGTGGGGAGTGACAGGTGCAAGGAATCCAGAGGGGTGGGGAGTGACAGGTACAAGGAATCCAGACCCAGACGGTGTCCCGGAGCAGAGCTGCCTCTCCAACACGGGCTTTCAGGAGAGAAAATAAAAGTCTCCGTTGTTTAAGCTCGAATTACTTTGAGTCTCTGTTTGGGAGACAGTTGTCCATCTGCAGAACAGGAAGCTCTATGAAGGTAGGGAACGTATACATCTTGGTTTCACAATATCCTCCTGCACGTGGAAGGGCCTTGATTAGTGTCTGACAAACGGATGGCTGAGCTCTTTGGGGGCTGGGTCATTTCTTAGTCATCCTGGTAAGCCCGCAGCACCCAGCTTGTGTCGGCGGGGGGGTGGGGTGGGGGTGGGGGTGAGTGTCCAGTAGAACTTCCTGTGATGGAGAATGTTCCCTCCATCCCTGTTGTCCAGTAAGGTACCACAGGTGGCTGGTACCATATTGGACAGTGCTCGTGGAGCTGGCGGGGAGGATAGAGAGGATGTGGTGCAAATCGGTCCCTCCTCTAAGAGACCACCCAAGCTGGGCGGACATCTGCCCCAACCCTGACACAAGGCAGACGGGCGTCGAGGCCCTGCTCCTGGCCCTTCGGAAGGTCGTGTTGAGGCATCACGTCATGGTGGCGGCAGAGCCAATCACAGCCGCCAGACCTTCCTCGTCACCCGGTTCCGGCGACTCACCCACCCACCATCGCGGGCCCCTCACCCACCCACCATCGCGGGCCCCTCACCCACCCACCATCGCGGGCCCCGGAGGGAACTTTATCTGCCTCCCAGCAAGGGGTCTCTAGCAGCCTGACCAGGTCCTGGTTAGACCCACGACATGCCGAGCCTACGCTGGGCATTTCACAGCCACATGCTCTGAGACGGGGCCCACTGCACGCCGGGCCTGGTGCTGTGACACGCAGGCCAGCCATGACTGCCTCAGCTCTTTGCATTTTACAGAAAAGAAAGCTGAGGCCAGAGAGGTAGAGCAACTCACCCCAAGTCACACAGCACACGCAGCGCAAAGGCAGAGCTGGAGCCCACGCCTACCTCACTCCAGGTGCTGTTGCCTCTCCTGGTCTCTGGGCTGCCGGGCTCAGCTGCCGGACGCTGTGCGTTCCTGCTCCACCCACCGCGCCTCCCAGTACAGATGGATGCAGCAGAGGCGGACGGCAGGCCCACACCACCCTGCAGTCCACCTGGACGAGTGGCTCCACTCACACCCCAAAGTGGTCAGGGCAGCATTAACACAGCCTCGGTGTCACAGAAAGGTGTTCTCCTCGCAAGTGGCTGCCGCCCAACCACCCCCCACCCCCGGCCAAGAGACAGAGGAGGAAGGAGTCCTCCTGGGAAACAGGGTAATGGACACGCTGGCTGGACGGGGCAGGAGCCCCTGGGCAAAGGTTCAGTGGGCAAGGGCAGGAAGGGGGCCCAGCGCTGTGCTATGCTCTTGAAACACATGATTTTATTCAACCCCCATAACGCCTCTCCTACTAGGTCCATTTCACAGATGGGAAAATAGAGGCATAGAGAGGTGACTTACTCAGGATCACACAGCCAGCAGGAGGCGGTGCCCCGGTTCCACCAGAAAATAACAAAGTAGTGGGAGTCTGGGTGGTCTGCTGTTTCCTGGAGAAGGCTTGAGACCCTGGGGCTGGGAGGGCAGGGGAAGGATCTAGAGAAGTTCCCTAACAAGGTGGGGAAGGGGTGGGGGCAGGAAAGGGCTGAAGCACAGCTCGGGCAGTGACGCCTGGCACCCACCCATCCCACGTCTTCTGTCACTGGGCCCTTCCTGTCCTCGCCCCGCAGCTTGGGGGAGCCCGCTGTACCCAGGCTGGGCGAGTGAGGACCAGAGGTCATGGCTCTGCAGCTCAAGCAATGACTGTCGAGCCGGGCTGAGCCAGGGCACTGTGGGGCGACAGGACGGAGGTGGCTCAGAGACTGGAAGCAGCAGCGTCGTGAATAAGGGGGGGTCTGTCCTGCTCCACACGCGGAGCCCAGGCTCCCCGCACTGGGCGCTGCCCTCCCACCTGGTGACTCACAGCCCCCTACGTGAGCCCCGGCCGCTGGGAAGGGGCAGGGTGAGCCGGGAGCCCAGAGACCTGGGCTGGTCCCCACCCCCCATGGGTCTGTTTTCTCCTCGGCACCAAGAGTTTGGCCAAAACCACCTCTGAGGGGTTGTGTCGGGAGGACTCTGAACCCACAGGTCTTCTAAGGCAGCTGAAGGACTTGTGAAATGGGGCTGCAAGCGGCTCCCAGACCTGGGGCTGAGGCCCGGAGGTGGGCGGGTGAGGGGCGACAACGGCGCCGTGGGGTGAATCTGTGACACAAGACCAGCCACTGTGAGACAGGAGCTGTCAGAGAACCAGAGAGAGCTCCTGAAAATGGACAAACTTCAGCGTCTTCACGAAAACCCAAGTGAGGCTGATCTGCAGAGTGGGCACCCCTGAGAACCAAATTGAAGGTCAGATGGAAAGTGTGGAACTCCACAGCTGAGCTCAGTGCACACTGGGCGGCAATCGGGTTCACGTTCAGAAGCAGGGACAGGTGGAAACCGCCCCCCGCCCCCGCCCCCGCCAGGCCCGGGCCCTCCTGGCGGGGCGTGTTGACGGGGTGACGGGGTTAATGAGTCACTCTTGCCCGGCTAAAGTCCTCCAGGGTCAGCACGTGCGTTTCAGGCCAACTGAAGCCTCACCCCCCATCCCCTCTCCCCGGTGCCCGTCCTGAGCTTGCAGGGTCACTGGCTGTGACCCGTTCAGGGCAAACAGCAAGGAACCAAGCGTGGGGCTGGGAAGTGACTGCCGAGGGGCACAGGCCGGCCGGCTTCCCAGAGAGGGGTGTCCGCGCAATAGTCCTGGGCTGCCCTGAAGGCCAGAGTCGGGAGGGATTCCTCCTCGCTTCAAACGAGTGAGGGAAACACTGGCTCATGTGAAAAACAGACGTAAGCAGATGTGGAAACGGCCTGTCCACGCCAAGGGAAATTTCTAACCTCACCACTTGATCAAAGAAACACAAATTGAAACAACATACCCTTTCATCCAATTGACATATAACTTGAAAACATCCAAGGATGTTTTAAAGTTATAACACTGTTGCAAAGAGGTGAAATTGGAACGTTCCCTGAAAGCAGCCTTATGTTACATACGTCACTCCGGAGTCAGTAAGTCTCCTTTTAGAACGTGATCGCAAAGAAATGACCAGATCTGCGGTCAGATTTATGTACAGACTCCTTCTTCCCAACAGTACTTACAGTTGAGAAAAATGGGAAACCAACTAAAGTCCAACAAAAGGAAAACTGATAATGAACTATGCCCTGTCAGTGCAGTGGAATATCATTTATCTATTTCAATCAGGTTTTTAAAAGACTATCATCTCGGGTTCGTGCCCCGGTCCGGGAAGATCCCACGTGCCGCGGAGTGGCTGGGCCCGTGAGCCATGGCCGCTGAGCCTGCGCGTCCGGAGCCTGTGGTCTGCAGCGGGAGAGGCCATAACACTGAGAGGCCTGCGTACAGGAAAAAAAAAAAAAAAAGACTATCTGATGAAAATTAAAGTGAAAAAAAGCAGGATGCAAAAGTCTATAAAGGAATTACTCTAGATATGATTATGTAAAGAAACATATTTGCAGAAAAAATTAGAAATAGATATCAAAGTATTTACAGTGACGGTTTTTAAAAATATTTACTTTGGAGTTATGGAATTACAATTTATCTCTTTTTTAGCATTATCTCTTTCGCTTTTCCAGATTTTCTATGATGAATTTATATTACTTCTATAACCAGAAAAAAAATATGGTTTTGTTGAACGTCTGTTTGTGCAACTTAGTATGTTATTTTTGCAATAGTTTTTTTGATTAGTATAAAAGTTAATGTTCTTACTGCCCAAAATATCAGGAAATACAGGCAAGTATAAAAAAAGAACATTCATAATCACATCATTCTTAACATTTCTTGCTGTGTTACAAAAATGGAAACATATACTGCTTTGGAGCCTTTTAAAAAAATGTGGCTAAAAACACGTAACGTAAAATTACCATTTTAGCCATTTAGGTGTACAGTTCAGTGGTGTTAAGTGTATTCACAGTGTTGTGCAACCATCACTACCATCTATTTTCAAATTTTTTCTTCTTCCCAAACTGAAGCTCTGTCCCGTTGAACACCAACACCCCATCCCCTCCCCCAGCCCCTGGTACCCACCCTTCTATGAATCTGACTCCTCAAGGGACCTCATATGAGTGGAGTCACACGGTATCTGTCCATTTATGACTGGCTTAGTTCACCAGGCAGAATGTCCTCGAGGTCCATCCATGTTGTCTCATGTGCCTGAATTTCCTGCCTTGTCAAGGCTGAAGAGTACTACATTGTGTGTACAAACCACATTTTTGTTCTATTCGCCCATTGAGGGACACTAGAGGTGCTTCTGGAGTCTTTTTAAAACAGAACAATAGATGTGTACTTCTTTCTACGCCAATAACGATAGATTAACAGCTGTCATTTAAAAGAATTGCCTAGCGTTCTGTACAGGTGGCACCATCATAATTTATTCCGTTCTTGAGGGACATTTATGTAGTTTCCGGTTTTTCACTGTCCTGTACAAAACTGCGAGAAATCCCCCCCGTGTGCACGTCTTTGTCTCCTTAGCCTACTATTTCTTACAAATAAATGTGAAAAGTGAGATTTCTGAGTCAAAGGGATTTTTAGCTTTGATATTTGTGACCAAGTCATCCTCCAGAAGCCGCGATCATCCAGACCCCTGCTGTCGGTGAGCCCAGCTCTTCATCAGCACCGAATAGTATCACTTTATAAAAAGTGACAACTTGTTCGGTCCGTTTTTGCCAGTGTGACGGTTTTCTTTTTCCAGAAGATGCCGTTGTTTCCGTCCGCATCCCCCGGATTACTGGGGAAGTTCGGTGTGCCTGGCGTGTGTGCCTGGCGTGTGTGCCTGGCGGGTGTGACGGACTCTCAGCGGCGGCTGCTGCTTTGTGCACTGCCTGCTTCCACTCTCCACTCTCTGAGCCACGTGGAGCTCTTCCTTCCTGGCAGGTATAGACTCCCGTGTGGCCAGGTATGTGGATCCCGTGGTCACATATGTGACTTCCGTGTCCCTGGAGTCGCAGGATTCCCTGATCTGTGTAGCCAGGTGCTGTCGTGGACTCTGCCTTTGGTGTCGTGTCCTTGGGGACCATGTGCAAATTTTCGCACCTCGCCTGTGCACGGTCCCAGGTCACCTCCCTGCACTGTCTTGGTTCCGTGTTTCCATCAGCCTCTCTATCCTGACAGGGACCTGTGAGGTGGAGCCCCGGGCGCCTGCCCGTCCACGCCCCCCCCCCCCCCGCCCTTCCCCCGTCAGCACCTCCGCCGCAGGGCTGGGCTTTCATGATCCACCTGTGGGAAGAGAATGACTCTCCTTCTCTGATGGATGAGGCTGTCCCAGAGGCCTTTGCTTTCAGAAGAGGATTCAGGAGCGGCTACCAGGTGAGGGGGCAGACGCTGGCATTTCAGGCACTGCCACGGTCCCAAGTGACGGACAAGCCATCGTGGGACAAGGAGCCGCTTATCCACGGCCACAGCACCGGTGCCACACCCCGCCCATGATTCGTGGTGATTTATTACCTGCGTCAAGCTGCCCATCAGTCTCCAGCAGGTCCGCTGCATTGCGTCCCTCCGTCCTCCAGCCAGGCGGTGCTGCCTCGACTTCCACGGTCAAGAGGACCCGCGGCGGAGGCGGATGAGGGTCTCCTGGTGCGTCTCGGCGAGCTGAGGGCAGGGAGGGTGCGGAGGGCACACAGGGCCCAGGGCACGCAGGGGGGGCCGCAGGTCTGATTCCAAGGGCCCTCGACCCTCCTCTGAGTCCCAGCCCCCATCCTGGGTTGGCGAGCATGCCAGGCACCCTGAGAGTACAGGGTCACAAAGCCGCCCTGTCCCGGCAGCACTCACAGGCATGTACTGAGCACTTACTCTGTGCCCAGAACTATCTGGGGACAGTGCAGTTAACTGTAGAGACCAGGGCCTACCTCCTGGGAGCTTTTATTCCCGGGGAATAAGGCAGGAGACAGGTAACTACAGATGAGGAAAAATGCTAGGGCGGTCACTAACACACAACAGGTCTTTGTGTCCTCATGGAGATTCTGATGAAACAATGTCTCGTGATAGAAAAAAGAAGACAGGGGGAACCTACTTCGGGTGGGCCAAGCTCGGAGGACCTCTCTGAGGAGGTGATGTTGGAGTGAGAAGGAGCCCTGGGAAGAGCAGACGGAAGGGCAGTCAGACCAAGGGAACAGCAGGTGCAAAGGCCCTGAGGCAGGAACGGGCCTGCATGTTTGAGGCACTGACAGGAAGCTGAGGCCTTGAGCCAGGCGGACGTGGGGGTGAGGTGGGGCCTGTGGAGAGGGAGACGGCAGGGCAGGGGTCCCCAACATTTGGCATCCACAGTAAGACATCACCTTCTGGCTCAACCAGCTTGCGCGTTACCAAAACAATCCCCTAACTCGGGCCTCTGCTGTGAGTGCTGGTGATTTCTATTCCCTTCCCTCTGCTAATCTCTCTCCTCCAGTGTCATTAAAAGAAGGGAGAAAAAGAAAGGAAAGAAATTCAATGCAGTCGGTTACCCTCCCGACCCCTAATTTAACCAACACCCTCGTAGATGGTAATAAAGAGTTTTGTCTGTGTTCTCGTAGCAGGAGCGGCCCACTGCTGAAGCAAGGGGGAGACTGGCCCAGATTCAGGTTTTCAGAAAGACTGTCCCACCGTTGTGGGCAAAAGCGCTGTCGGGCGTAGGGGTCAGCGCTGTCCCTGGTGTCCCCGAAGAACAAGACGGACACACCCGAACGGTGTGAAGTCAATGACAATGAGTTCACGACAGGGCTCCTGACAGAGGGCAGCAGGCAGCAGGGGGCAGCCAGGACCGTGGCAGGAAGGAGGGAATCACACCGCCCTCTCTGTCCCAGCCCCCCACTGCCTGCCGGTGCCTCCTATCGGGCGAAGCAAAGCAGACACTCAAGGTGAGGCCCGAGGGGCGCAGCCCTGCAGGTCAGCCTCCAGGACCGGCAGAGACCCGAGAAGGAGCGGCAGGTGGAGGGTGACCACCTGGGAGACACAGAAGTGCAGGGAGCCAGGGGAGAGCTGGCGGCAGCGAGGACCACGTGGTGGCAGCAGGGATGTAAACGGCCTTGAGATGTGGACGGTAGGACCTCAGGACTGGCTGGCGGATTGGATGTGGGTCAGGAAAAAGTGGAATCTCCTCGTGGTGGCTCTTTGATAAAAACAAGATGCAAACTGTGGTGGAGAGAGAGGCAGAGTGGGGTGGAGAGAGCAGGTTTCAGGGAGCACAGGCCTGGACCCGAGCCCGGCTCAGCACGCATGCTGTGGGCAGGGATGATGCTCAAAGTCTTCACCTGCTGGGAGGCACAGGCCCCACTGGTCAGATCGGAGCAGAGCTGGAGGTGTGAGGTGGCCCCTTCCGTTTCGGGGCCACAGACAGCCCAGGGGTGCCAGGGCTGGGTGCAGGCCAGTGGAGTGGCTGGGAGTAGAGGGCCCTGGGGGCTAGGAAGGGCTCTCTCCTCACAGTTGAATGTTTCCCTAGCCGGTCCGTCCAGGCCAGGGCATCCTGGGTACATCACCACCCATGGCTGCCGTCGGGGTTAAGGTGGGTTATGCTGGGATATTCTGAAGACAAAGGCAAAAAACATCGCAGAGGCTGAGCTCAGCCTGGGGTGGCTTGGGGGGGACGGACAGCCCCCACCCCCAGCAGGAGGGAGGAAGACACGTGGCCTCGTCAGCTCCCACCCAAGGAGTACGGGAAGGGGCAGGGGCACGCCAGGCCTGGAGGAGGGACTTTTCCTCCACGGACACGAGCCAGATGTGTTTACCACCATCTCCATCTGCCAGCTGGAAGCAAGAGCGGGTCATGGATCCATTCAGGAAAGTGCTATCAGCACGGTTAGGTCAAAAATCAGAAAAGGATAAAATCAAAAGGGAGAGGAAAGGAAGTACGGCGCTCATCGCGGACAGCAACAAGGCCCGTGCGTGAAACTTTCCTCTCAGGCTTGGCCAAAAATCAGAAAAGGATAAAATCAAAAGGGAGAGGAAAGGAAGTACGGCGCTCATCGCGGACAGCAACAAGGCCCGTGCATGAAACTTTCCTCTCAGGCTTGCGCTGAGCAGCGGGTTTCTTTGTTTGGTTCACAGCCAAGAGAGCTGGGAAGGCACTGTGCTGGCACTCAAGGACCCCCACTTCCTTCTCCATCTGCACATTGTACCCCAGAAGGGCAGCTCCCAGCACAGTCCCTCCCTCATCCCTGGGACCTCCATCCCCTGCGACCCCATCCCCTGGGACTCCTATCCCCTGGGACCCCCATCCCCTGGGACCTCCATCCCCTGGCACCCCATCCCCTGGCACCCCATCCCCTGGGACCCCCATCCCCTGGGACCTCCATCCCCTGGCACCCCATCCCCTGGCACCCTGCAAATGCAACCGCCTCTGACTTCTCAGCTCCCTCTATAAAACATCATCCTCTCCACTTGTTTCTGTCTCCATTTTACTGATAAGGACACTGAAGTCCAGGGATGGAGAAGGACCTATCCTGGCCACAGAGCCGGACCCCAAACCCCTCTGTGTTGCCCACTCGCAGGCACTGTCCCCAGGGGGCACCTGTGTGGGACAGAGTCTGAGGGAAGGGAGGATACTTGCGGGGGTGGGGCGCTCTGGGCCATGAGAATTGGGGTGAAAGGGCCAGAAAGGGAAGGCATCAGGGAGACTGTGTGTTGTAGCAACAAGGGCAGGCTCTGTTCCAGGGGCTGCAGGAGGGCAGCGAGCGAGACCAGCACGGTCCCTGCTCCTGGAAGTTCCGTGCATACCTGACCATGAACATGGGCCAGAGGATGAGGCCCGGCCGAGTGCAGAGCCGGCACGCGCCAGGGCCCTGAGGTGAGACAGACTGCGAGCAAGCCGGCGCGTGCGGAGCGCGGCCACCCGGGCGGGCGGCCGCAGGGAGCGCAGTGGAGGTCCGCAGGCCGGGAGGGCTTGCTTCCAGCACGGGCAGTGGGGGCCGTGCGGGGCTCTCGGCCGCCCCACCCTCAGCTACCCCGATCCGTGTCCTGGGTCCGCCACGGTCCAGCACCGCCGGCTGCTCTCACACTCTGCTTCCCGACGGCTCACGAGTGGGTTCTACCGGGCTGGAAACCGAACGCCCCGCGTCCGCCCTGGGCGCAGCCGGGAGCAGCCGCGAAGGGAACGAGGCGTGAGCGGCCGCCAGGGCGCGCGCTGCTAGTCTGCTTTCAGCGCAGCGGAGTCGGCTGTGCAATCGACGCACGGCCAGCGGGCCAAACCGTACGAAAGGCGTTCCGAGAAGAGCCGCTGTCCCCGACCAGCCACCCTCCCCATCGCCCTTCCCGGAGGCCAGTCCCAGGATATGCTGAGCAGAGAAGCACGTGCATTTTTAAAACACAAAACGGACTGTCACGCACACTCACTGGCTTCACAGTCTCTCCAGGCTTGTTCCAGCTGGGCCGGTGGGGATGTTCCCTGACCCATCAGTCAGCTCCACCCTGCGGGCCGTCATCCCTGCCAGCCCCTGCTCCTGGGCGTGCCCTCTGATGCCACGCCTGCAGCGGGTGCCCTGTGGGAGCAGAAAGTCTGGGCAGGTGCGGGTGGGGGATCAGGTCAAGGATATTTGCATTTTTAAAGTTGGATTAGTGGCAAGGAGTCCTTGATGCTTGACGGGAGACCCAAAGGCAGAGCCGGTTAACTGATGCCACACCCCGCGCACTGGAAGACCTGCTCCAGTCCTCGTGCAGGGGGGTAGGGGCTGAGGGGTGGGAATCATTGCCTCCCCCCTGCCAGGTGTGCTCCCCGCCCTGCTTGGGTAACTGCTGGTCCGGCGCCCAGTTCTTCCGATCTTCTTCTCCGGCCCAGCCCCAGCCAGCCTCAGGCCATGCTCCTTCCTCAAGACCAAGACCTCTTCAACCACCTGGAAATGGCCCTTTATCTGTCCCGGTCCTGGCTGGACTTTTTCCCATGCCTCTGGCCACGTTTTGCAAAGGCAAATGTTTCTCATACAGCATTGGGCAAGTTGCCACTGTTGGAAGGCCACGGAAATCCAGGGGCTTGGACAGCTAGGGCCTCAGAAGTCAGAGGTGGTCTGTGGTCTGGGCACCGGGGCGTGGGGATCTGGGGTGCAGGCCGCCCCCTTCAGTGCAGCGGCTGTCTAACATGTGCCTGCATCAGTCCCAGCTGGGCAGCAGGAGGTTAGCAAACAGTCTCAAGCCTCACCCCCAGAAAGGCTGATTCGGGGCCTGGGAATCTGCATTTCAGGAGACACCCAGATGGTTCTGAAATCCACAGCTCCGTCACCACTCCTCAGAGTCACCGCTGTGTGCCGGGTGGCGCCCTAGGCATTTGGGCCACAGCAGCAAACACACAGGCAAAGATTTCTGTCCTCAGGAAAAATGAAACAGACAGTGGAAAGGCTCAGGCAGTAAAGGAGAGGGCAGGTCAGAAGGGAGACAGGCTGTGGAGAAATGAGAGGTGGGGGCGAGAGTCTGCTGGGGGCCCAGCTGCAGGCGTGTGCTGCAGTTTGGAACCCGCAGCGGGAGCAGGCCCCGTTGAGAAGGTGACGGCAGCCTTGAAGGCAAGGAAGCAGGCAGTAGCAAGGTCCTGAGGCCGGCAGCCTGGAGAAGCTGAGAAGTCAGGGAGGCCAGTGCGGCCACAGCAGCAGCCCGGGGAGAGCCACCGGAGGGCAGGGGTGGGGAGGGAGGAGCCAGACCAGGTGGAGACTCTTAGGTCTGAGCAAAGCAGCACCGCAGGTGAATCTATAACAGACCCCTCAGAGGGCCGGGAGCGCAGGCAGGGCCAGGTGCCTTCCGAGTGCTGAGCCAGTATTAACTCATCTAATGCTCACACAGCCTGGTCCCCTCGTGGTCCTTGTGTGGAGGAGACCGAGGCACAGAGAGGTGCAGTGACTCTCCCCAGGACACACAGCTCGAAGGCAGCTGAATCCTGATCTGATCCTTCAGGTCGTCTGAAGCCGGAGCCCAGGCCCTTGACAAGACACACTTTTCAGGCGGAAAAGTCACAATTCCCGCCCTGAGCGAAGACGTTGGTAAAGAAACTGGAACACTGGGGTCTCATCAGAGAGGTGGGCCAGCATGGGTTGGAGTGTCAGGTAGGGAGTGGTCCGGGGTGGGAGCACGTTGCAGGCAGCTGGGCTGGAGATGGGGCCATGGGTGCGGGGAGCACAGCACTGGCCATGGAGGGATGCCCCGGAGGAGGTGGGCCTGCGCTCAGGGCCTCTGGGGGCTGGTGACCACTGGGAAGGCGGAGCGATGCCAGGACCCCCAGGCCTGGCTCAGAGCCTCCCCGGCTGTCTGGCCTTCACATGCTTTGACCTGTCTGGGCCTCAGTCCCTGTGAAACAGAGAAGAAAGCGCCGGCTCCCTGAGAGGAGCCTCCGGGCCAACGGGCTGGATCTCCACCGAGAGGTGCAGATCTGGGCAGCTCCCTGCCTTTGGCAGACAGGGACCTGCTCGCTGGTCGTGGAGTCGTTTGTCTTATTCTTCCCCCAGAACGTTTCTATCACTCTGAGGCTGGGTTTTGAGGGTCAATGTGAAGCTCTTGTCTTTGAAAGTAATTTCTAATTCCCAGGAAGCTTTTAGGGTTTCAGTGTTTTATCTCGAAATACATAAAAAGGCCCCGCGTGTGAGTTTTCACCTTCATTTTAACCGGCGCACTGGGGGTGTTTTCCGATCCACGCAGCCCCTTCCTTCCTGACTCCTTTCTTCCAGGCTCGCTCTCACTACACACACCCAGCGCCCTCCAGGCTTCTGCTCCCCGTGGCGGGGTCCCCTCTGCCTGGGGCTGTTGCTGCCACCCTTACCTCCTCAGGCCTCTGTCTCAAAGACAACTTCCGCTCGCTGACCAGTGTTCAAAGAACCACCCCCGTCCCCCGCCACCATCCCAGCGCCCGCCAGGCTTGCCTCGGACCCACTGCCCCTTCTCCTGGCCAGCGGCCCTCTGGGCTGTTAGGCGCTGTCTCTCTCTCCAGAGAAGGTCAGCTCTTTGAGGGGAGGGACTCTTGCATCTTCTGTTCTTTGCTTCATTCCCAGCATGCCCGGTGTGTGGGGGGTGACAATTCAGTAACTCTTTCTTGAACGATTGAAGGAATAATCTCACCCTGCTCAGGCTGCGGCCCACCCCCGGGAGGCAGTCCAAAGCCCCTTCTTCGGTGCCAGCACCAGCACCCGCTCGGACCCATGGCCGGGGCAGAAAAGGGCCCGTCTGGGCCCGGGCTTCCTGCGCCCCCTGCCTGGTTCCGGGCTGCTCCACACACTCCCCAGGTGACCTCGCCTTCCTGCTCCATCTGGGTCCCTGGCGACTCGGAGCGGCTCGTGGCCTCGGCACAGCGAGGGCCAGCACAGGCCTCACAGGGCTTTGCTCTCCAACTTCCCATCACCCAGGTCACCAGCCCAGTCTGGCAGAACGCGCCCAGAGAAGCAGACCCACCGCTGGTCTTCCAGCCTTCGGGAAGGCTGCCCGCTGCCACGTCCACGTACGCTGCTGTGAACAGGAACAAACGTCAGGCGCTGGGAACATGTGGGATGCCCACCCTCTGGTACAGTATCTTAAAATTTATTTAAATTGATTGACTAGATCATGTTCTCAGGCACAGGGCTCACCGTCATGTCTTCAAGTCTGCTTAGCCAGTAGCTGGCATGAAGAGGGGCGTTCCAGTCACACAGGCTACATAACAAATACCCCACAACTGACTGGCTCAAAACAATGGCAGCGGGGGCTTCCCTGGTGGTGCAGTGGTTAAGAATCCACCTGCCGATGCAGGGGACACGGGTTCGAGCCCCGGTCCGGGAAGATCCCACATGCCGCGGAGCAACCGAGCCCGTGCGCCACAACTACTGAGCCCGTGTGCCACAACTACTGAAGCCTGCGCACCTAGAGTCTGTGCTCTGCAACAAGAGAAGCCACCGCAATGAGAAGCCCGCGCACCACAACGGAGAGTAGCCCCCTCTCGCCACAACTAGAGAAAGCCCGCGCGCAACAACGGAGACCCGACGCAGCCAAAAATAAATAAAGAAATAAATTTATTAAAAAACAAAAAAACAATGACAATAGTTATTTTGCCCTTAAATCTTCGATCTAAGTAGGCTCAGTGTGGACAGCACGCTTCTGCTCCACTTGGCATCCGCTGGGTGATTTGAAGTCTGGAAGCTGAAATTATCTGAAACCTTGGTCACTCGAGTCTGGGATTGATGCTAATTCTTGGCTGACGCCTTAGCTGGGGTTCCCAGCCAGGACACCCACACGTGGCCTCTCCACGTGGCCAGGGCTTCCTCACAACAAGGAAGCTGATTTACAGGACTGAGAGTCCAGGAGCGAGAGTCCGGAGGAAGCCCTATCACGTTTCATGACCTAGCCTGGAAAGTCACACCACCTGACATCTGACGCCTTCTGTTCGTCAGGGCTGTCCGAGGACCTGCTGAGGCTCTAGGGTGTCCTGCTAAAGAGTAGCAAGGTTATGGATGAGCGTTCGGGACTGGACATACTGCTCTATTTTTGGAAGATATTATCTGTCAAAAGGGGCTGCAAAATACGTGCAACATCCCAGGAGAAAAATGACGCCTGCTTAGAATTCTGTACCCAGCCGAACTATCAAGCAGGTGACTGTCTGGAAATGCAAGCTCTCTCAAGTCTTCCTCCCGTGACTCTCTCAGAAAGCCACTAGAAGAATGCTTCACCAAAGCAAGAAAGTAGACCCGGGAGCCGGAGGCGCCTTCTTGCAAGGAAGGAGGAAGGGAAGTCCTAATGTGACAACCAGCCAGGAGGCAAGAAAGCAGGCAGTCAAGGTAAGAGTAGCAGGGCAGGCGGTCCCAGGAGGGATCTGTGCAAGAAAACACACACACCTGGGCTTCCCTGGTGGCACAGCGGTTGAGAGTCCGCCTGCCGATGCAGGGGACACGGGTTCGTGCCCCGGTCTGGGAAGATCCCACATGCCGCGGAGCGGCTGGGCCCGTGAGCCACGGCCGCGCTGAGCCTGCGCGTCCGGAGCCTGTGCTCCACAACAGGAGAAGGCAAAAAAAGGGAAGGCACGAGGAAACGAAAAAAAAAAAAAAAAAAAAAAAAAAAGAAGTGATAGTTAGAGCTGTTGTAATGATGAGTGATCATGACATATAGAATCAAACAGATGATAAAGGAACCAACGGAATAAAATGGGGCCTGGACACGGTATGTACAGATAGTTCATATATGGCCATGATCGAGGTGCAGATAGAGGAAAGGATAGACCTTAGTATATGGCACTGCAGTAATCCGCTAGCCAAACAGGGGAAAAGTGAAAGCGAGCCTCTGACTCACACTGTACACAAAAGTAGTTTCCAGGTGGATTAAAGACAAATATGTGGCAAGCAAATCTATAAAGCCTTTAGAAAATGAGGATATTTGCGACACGTATATCGGACCAGGGATGAGCGTCTATAGTACCTAAGGACTCCTGCAAACTGTCAGGGAAAAGACAGCAACTCCACAGGAAAATGAGCAACGACTTCCAGAGACGCTGCACAGAACAGGGAGGCCGAGCGCCAAGAAGCGTAGGGAAAGGGGTTTCACCCAGCATCCTCGTCCACGGGGACATGCAAACTAAGAGCACACTGAGATGGGACTCCCATCAGACGGCAAAAAAGACAATTCAGAGTGTTGGCAGGGCCGCAGATCACAGGGAGCTTAGAATCCCTGTTGGTGGAGTGTGAACTGGTACCACCACTGTGGGAACGTCTGGTGTTAGCCAGTAGAGCAGAATGAACACCCATCTGCGGACCAAGCAGCTCCACCCATACCTGTGCATCAGGTGGCGCGTACAAGATTGGTTTCTGGAGCATTGTTTGTACAAGAAAAAACTGCACAGAATCCCAATGCGATCGGCAGGGACTTCCCTGGCGGTCCAGTGGTTAAGCTTCCGCGCTTCCACTGCGGGGGGGCACAGGTTCGATCCCTGGTCGGGGAACTAAGATCCCGCATGCCCCGAGGCGTGGCCCCAACAACAACAAAACACTAATGCCGTCGGTAAGATAGACAAATAAATTGTGCTGTGTTCATGCGATGAAATGCGGCCACGTGGCAATGGACGTGGGCGAGCCACAGGCACGTGGACATGCCCCCTCCCAGTGCGGAAAAGGAAAGGTAATCCCCAAGAATAAGGACAAATGCTTCCATTTCCACAAAGTTCACCCCCCATGTGCCAGGGAAGACTCAACAAACTCTCTCAGAATACAAAGGTGGATGACAAAACTACACAGCCAGGGGGAGCACAGCCCAAAAGCCAGGATGGGGCCCCACCAGGGATTTCTAAGGAACTGGCAACAGTCTGGCTCTTAACCTGGGTATTTGTTCCTTTGTAAAATTTTTATTCTTTGAATTGCACATATATTTTATACAGTCTTCTGTATAATTTATATATTTCATAATTCAAAAAGTGGACAAATGAGGAAGGTGGAGGAAAATAGAGGATTTAATTTCAGGGAGAACAGACAAAAACGTAATGTCTCACAAGGGAACCACACGGATATAGGCATAAATTGGAAAAGACTGACTCCAAAACCCTGAATCAACTGTGGGGACTCAACTGACACGTATCTGAAACTGATAGATTGAGAAATCAAAGCTTAAACAGATTATTTAGGAATATGGAGAAATAAACCAGAGGAGGCAGCCTGAAGAATGTGCAAAGTGGGCAAGGAAGTGCTGACTTTTATTATATGGTATAAAGGAATATTTGTTGAACACTTAATAAACAGTTGTTGGAGAGATTGCAGACAGGTCCTTGAGAAATGCATATTAAAATGATATTTGGGATTTTTCTTCCCATCAGATTGGCAAAAATGAAAAAGGCTGGTAACACTCAGTGTAGGTAAATGTCGAAGAAGCTAACAGTTTCCAGCGACACTGGTGGCAGTGAGATTGGCACAGGCGAAAAAAGAACAGAACAAAAGAACACAACCAAAGGGCAACTCGGCTGCACCGATCTGGACTTGAAGTGAGCCCAGCACTCCTTACGCATTTCCGTACAGGGACAGCCCTTGCTGATAACAGAGGGGAAACCCGGAGGGGGTGCACGGATCTCCGGTGGGCCAGCCGTTCCACACAAACGCGAGTGGCCACCACGTGCCAGGCCGGGCACCTCGAATCGGCTGCCTGGCGACAACTTCGTCTGAAAAGCAAGTCCCGCGACAGTGGGGGTGGGAGGATCCCATTCCCCAAAGGATGGACGCCCCCTGCAAAGCCGAGGGTTCTGGAGAGATGGGAGTGCGGCAGACCCCTGACCATCCACGCCTGCCCCCCTTCATTGGTGTCACTGGGATTTTTACACCCATAACATATTTGTGCATTTCTTGTCTGTTTATCGAGTGCTTTAAAATGTCTGTGAGTCCAGGGTTGGGTTTGGAGTTGGTCACATCCGCGTTGGGTTAGGTTTCATTGCTGTTGGTAGATGGGGGTTTGGGGTTAGAAATGAGGTTTTCACTAAAAGGCCCAGCAGAGTTGGGGTAAAAACGCCTCGGGTTAGTGTTTGGGGAGGACGGGGTTGAAAACGTGAGCCTGAAAGAGGATTCCGAATCAATGAAGTTTCGGATGGCGCCCAGGCTGCGGCGGTGCTGGAGTTTGAGGTAGGCTGCAGATCTCCCAGCAAGGTTTAAACTGGCCGGGGAGGGTGTTCGCATGTGGGCGCAGGGGCTGCCCAGACTTTGATGTCCCCCGCACCCCCTCCGGCATCTGCCTGCGGCTGTCTGCAGCAATCCAGGAGGGTTGCCCGGAGGCGGCCGCGTCCTCGCCCGCGGGCGCGCAGGAAGCCGAGCGGGACCCCCGCCCCACTCCCACCGCCAGCCCGAGAGCAGAGCCGCGGGACGCGCGCTCGCCCGCCGACAAGGTCTCCGTTTGCGCCTGACGCGGGCTCTCGGGGCAGCTTGTTTACCAGCCTGAGTCACCCGGGAACATCTGACCGCTGCCTGGCACAAAAGGTTCTCCTCCTGTAAGTCCCCTTGGGCAGAAAGGGCATTCACCAGGGCCCGGGACTCAAACTGGTGCAGGGCGACACCCCGCGGTGGATTCGGACAGCGCGGCCCCGCCGCTCCGTCCGTTTCCTGCTTTACCCACCTGGGCTCTACCCACACCTACGTGCATCGGCCTCCTTTCCTCGCAGCAAATCGGATCGTGCTTTGCCTTCTTTGTGTCCCTGGGGAGTGATGAAAGACCCCAGTCGCGGCAGGAGCAACAGTCCAACCCTCCGTGACCTGGTGTGCAGCTGCCTCCCTTCTCCTGGGGCCCCCGCCAGCCTCCGCTCTCCCGCCACTGCCTTTAGCACCACACTCTCTGCACCGCAGCCTCAGAGGGTTACTGCAGCTGCCTGAGCTCCAGTCTTCCCTGCTCCTCCAGTGCCCTATGTGGACCCTGTGCATCCTTTAACGAGCTCCCAGTGAAGTCACCCCGGGAGGCCTCCCCTGAGGATTCAACTCCGGCCAGCTGATCTCACTCCGGGCTCCAAGACTTTCCTTACGGCTCACTTAACACTGTTTCTCTTGTACTGTAGCCAAATGTGGATGCCAGAAATCACCCTGCTTTCTCCCCAGACGCCAATCGTATTATCTGTCCATCTGAGCTGTCAGGAAAGCAGTCTGATGACAGTGACATAAAAAGCATGCCAGGCCAGGGCACCACAAGGGCACGTGAGGGCACTGGGGTGGGGAGGGGGCCCTGAGGGGAGGTGGGATACTGCTTCAGACTCACTTCCAGGACCTGGCAGCTTCCCCTGGTCCGGCAGACGGGAGTAGTGTAGACCACAGCCGGACTGGAGCTTAATGGCAGGTGAGGTGGAAGCAGCGCACGTGGGCCGTATGGCCCACGAACACCCCGGCTCACCGTGGGGTAGACTTTCTCCGCACCCTGCAACCTCTGAGACTGAAGGAGGAAGAAAAGGAAATCCAGATGCAAGAGGCCTGGGCAGTCAGGCGTCTGACCGCCATGGCGCCCATCCAGTCCCGAGCGGGAGTCACCGAGAATCCCGCTGTGTTTCTGCTGGCTGCGTGGCTACTCCTTCCTGCTTCCACTGTAAGCCTACAGACACCCCAGGGGTATCAGTGGATGTGTCCCCTGTGGTCCGCATCTGTCTACTGCAGGAGCTGTGCCACACCTGGGAGAGGGGTTCTGAGGGCCTAGGAGGCCCCCCGAGGCTGACAAGCACAGGTGGGGCTGGGGAGGGACGCTGCTTGGTCGGGCAACCCACAGAGTCCACCTCCAGCCGCAGGCCCCACGACCTGGCCCTCCCCAGCTGCCCGAGCACCGTCTCTCGCCAGGCAGGTGGGAAGAGGCTTGGGTGGCATTGACGGGCTGGGCTGTGGAGTCACACTGCCTGGGTTTGAATCCCAGTTCTGCCTCTTATGGGCTGTGGTCTTGGGCAAACAGCTTCAAGTCTCTGACCCTCAGCTTCCGCATGGAGATCTCGGCCACGCTGCTGGGATGCCCTGTAGACCTCTGCAGTCAGACACACCCCTCAGGCCACACTATGATCCAGGCAGACTAGCATTTTTGAGGCCCAACTGGGTGCTGCTTCTGTGCTAACACACAACATCCCTCCAGGTCGTTGTTATTGTTCCCACTTTTTAGGCGGAGAGTCTGAGACCCAGAGCACTAGAGTAACCTGCCCAAGGTCACACAGCCAGTGAGGGTCAGAGGTAGGATTTGGACCCAGCCTGGACTGATGCCACAGCCTGTCCCCTTGGCCAGCAAGGTCTCCTGCCCCTGTCAAATAGGTGTGACTCAGAAAACAGAAGCCCTCGGGGGTTTCATAGAGAGGGAAGTTAATACAGGGAATTTGTCACACACACGATGGAAGTAACTAGATACCAAAATGGGAATGAATTGTGAGGGAGGGGACAGATGCTCTGGCTCCACCACGTCTCCCGCCCCCCAGTCTCTCCCCCGCTGGACCCACCCAGGATCCAGAGGAGGCAGGGCTAGGACGTGTTGGCGGATGGACCCGGAGGATGCAGGCCGTGACTGCACAGAGCAACAAAATGCTCTGTTCCAGGGATGCCTCCTAGGAGGCCAGCCCTGAACTGAGTCTTGAGAAATGTAGTGTCAGCGAGCAGGACCCTATAGGGCCTTCCTGGGACAACACCCCCCTCCCCACGTCCTCCACCTGCCTCTCGTCTGTAGAAAAACTTTACCCGAAGAATATATTTAATCAGAGAAATGAGAGAATGCGGAAAGGAAGGAAAACAGCCAAGCAAGACAAAACAATGATGGTTTAGCCATGAAACAAAGTCAGGGACCTTTAGTCCCTCCTCAAGGGCTACAGACACTATTCTGAGCCATGTCCCTTGGGCTGTTTTGCAGATACTGAAGCCCCCACCAGGTGGGAGAAGTTAACTGCCTGCTGCCCACTAGCACGGTAGGCCCAGACTAGCTGGAACCAGAAGGTTGATGAGGCCGACTCCCTGTGACCTCACTACCAGCCAATCAGAAGGATGTCCACGAGGTGACCACGCCCCCACAGCCCTCTCCTCAGCACGTAGCCCCTTCCTCTTTCCCCTATAGAATCTCCGAGCAAAACCTGGGGAGTGGGGAGCTGGTTCTTTGGGACACGAGTCCACTGTCTCCCCAGGATTGCCGGCTTCCTCAGTAAAGCCACCCTTCCTTTTATGCAACACTTGTCTCTCAGTATTGGACGCTTGAGCAGCAAGCAGTGAACCTGGGTTTGGTAACACTAGGAGTTTGACAGGAGAATAAAGGTCATTCCAAAGAAAGGGGTGGATAGAAGCACAGGCACAGAGTCGGTTTTGCGGGAGTGACCTGAGACCTGGCGCCATGGAAACACACCAGCTCCTGTCCTCAGGCTGGACCACCTGTACCTCTGATACCTCTCCTGGGCTGGGGGCCCCATCTTAGGAGTCCCCACTTCCCACCTTAGAAGATCTCTCTCCCGCCTTTCTTGCAGTCAGGGCGGAGGTGGGACCCTTAGGCTCCTGCCTATGAGACATGAAGTGTGGGCAGGTGACCCAGGTTCTGAGGATGAAAATCACACATCAGGACCCCCATCACAGCCAAGGGGTCTCCTCCAGGACACACCTGCAGCCGGCTTTGGGCTCGCTCCTGGTCACACCATCTCTCAGCCTGGCTCCCACACCCTGCAGATTCGGGGAGCCCCCCTGCCCCTTTCCCCTTTAACCGGCTACTGTTGATTTCTGTTTCTGTTCCCGAGAGCTCTGACTGCCACACCTTCTTCGAGGAAAATAAGCTCACGTGTTGTTAACAAGGGATTGGATTTTCTCCTTTTGGGTTGCCTTTTTTCCAGATTCCTAAAGTCTCGTTAGAACAGGTGTTGCTTGAGATGAACCCTCTCAGAACTCTGTGCTCTCCCATCTCAGTCGCTGGTTCACAGAGCCTGTTGTGGCTTCTAGACCCCAAACTCAGTGCCCAGCTCTCTCTTCCGTGGCTCTGACAGCTAGCAAGGAGGCTGGGCTGCAGAGTCAGGCGGCGGCTGGATCAGTAGATTGTGAGAGTCCCGGGGGTGGGGGAGACACTTGTCTGCTCAGGGCACCCGACACCAGCTGCTGTAACATATACTCCCCCATACATACACGCGTGCACACACACACACAAATCCCATGTGTGGCTTAACACAATAGAACTTCCTGCCTTGTACGAAGAACACTGTGGTTACTGCCTGTTGGGTCCCACCCCTCCAGGGGTGATTCAGGGATTCTCGCTCCTTCCACCCGCGGGTTTCCCCCCTCCCACTCGTGGAACTGGTCATCCCACCCACTAATCCCGCCTTGGGCAGACCCAGGAGCTGCTGGGACTCCCACTGGCACTACAGTACTGGCCTGTCTGCAGACTGTCCAGAGGACCGCAGAGGGCCCTACATGCCCTTGTCAAGCTATAAATCCCCGAGATGCGTGGGCAGAAATGGTGGCCACGGTCAAATCTCAAGGAGGGGCCTCCTGCTGTTTTGGGGGGAAAGGGGGCCCTCAGCCGGGAAGGCAGAGGGCAGGCCCTGGTGCCCGTGGCCACAACAGCTGGTGAATCTGGGCGATTTAACCGGGATCCCTCCCTCTTTTTACTGACAGATTTGTCACTCTGCCTTTATTTTATGTCTCATGCACCGTCTGGAGCGGTGGTTCTCCAACCTGAGCCAGCACCGCAGTCACCTCCTGGAGGGCTTGTTACAGCCCAGATCTCCGGGCCCCGCAGCCCCCATAGCTTCTGCTTCGGCCAGGCAGAACATCTGCTTTGCTAACGAGTTCCCAGCATGTGTGATGCGGCCGCCCCATACCACACTTTTAAGAGCCGCCCCTCTAGAAAGTGAGGTCCACTCCGCAGGAAGGACCAGGTATATTTTCGTACCACGAGCAACCTGGTGCCCGGTGAAAAAATGAATCAGAGAATGAAGGAAAATGAGCAGAAGAGGGGCGGAATGGTGAAGACCGAGAAAGGAAAGAAACCTGGGCCGGGCGCTTGCTCTGAGCTGCGCAGCCCCCCTGCGGCTCGTGGGCAGCAGGGCCCCCGGAGCCTTTGTGACGTCACAGCCCCGCCTGCCGGGAGAATGGTTGCCATGGCGACGTAAACCGAAGGCCCGGGCTCGGGGAGACGAGTCCAGGTGCGCAGAGGCTTCGGAGCGAGCGCGGTCGTGCGGATCCCGTGAGTGCGCGCTGGACCCGGGCTGGGGGCGCGCGGGGTCGGGGCGTAGTGTGTGCGGGGCGGGGCCGCACACCTCGGGCGCCCTTCCAAGCCCCCGTTGCAACGCTCTCCCCCTTCCTTGCCCGTACTTTACTGGCCTTATCACATACCCAGCCATCTGGGCACCCTTCTTGCCTCTCGGCCCGGTCACCCTTGCCGTAGGCCCGACGGCCCAGACGGGGGTGTGGGGGGACCCCGTCCTGCCCGAGTACACGGTTCCTTTCGTGGAGGCTGCAGCCGGAATGTGGCTGGAAGGGTGCAAGTTTTGGAGTCGAGGAACCTTGGACTGGAGTCCCAGCCTGGGCCCTTCCTGGCTGTGTGCCTTCGGACAGCTTGCCGCTTCGCCTCCGCCTCTGCAAAATGCAAACTCGTTCAGTACTTAAGAAGCGCCATGGCGGGGCCAGACGCTTGAGAAGGCGCGAATCAGTGCCTCACCCCGTCCTCGTGGAGCTTACGTTCTGGGGGCAGACAGGCAATCAACCGATTGTCAAAGTGATATATCAAGTATTGGTAATCGGTCAAATGGGAGTGGATGGGGTGTTGAGAAGATGCTTCTCCGGAGGGGTGACGCTTGAGCTCAGGTCTGGGTGTGGGGGAGGCCTGGTCTGGGAACAGGAAGACTAGTTAGGGCGGCTGGAACCGAGCCGAGGAGGGGAGCGAGGTCGTACGGAACGCCAGGAACTGCAGGTGTGGGCCTCGTGGCGTGCCCTCAGGGAGCGCCGCTGTTCCCAGCCACCCCGCGCGTGGGCCGGGGGCTGGGGGCGGGCCCAGCTGGCTCAGGCGGCGTCTCTCTCCCCAGGTTGGAATCTGCTTTAGCCAATTGCAAGCTTATCGGTGAGCGCTCCCTCCTTCGCCCGGATGTCAAAGGTCCTGCCTCCTCTGGTCTCCAAGGGCATAAGTTTCAACAGTAAGTTCTGGGCTGGGGTGGGCTCTCTCAGCGTCAAAGGCAGCCTTGCGGGTCTGCACAGTGAGGTCTAGATGTAATCAAGGGCCACAGTGATTCTAAATCAGGCCGCGAACCAGAAATCCCAGGTTTGCCAGGTTCCCTAGAAACTGCATGTTTTGCTTCCTAGGGCCACTGTGACAAAGCCCCGCCCCAGGCCGGGCGCTTAAATAACAGAAGTGTGTCTTTTCACAGTTCTGGGGCCCAGAGGTCCACAATCGAGGTGTCGTGGGCAGGGCTGGTTCCTTTCTGCGGCCGCGAGGGGGGAACTCTGTCCTATGCTCTCTCGCAGCTTCTGGGGGTGTGCTGGCGATCTTTGGGGTTCTTGGGCGTGTGGAAGCATCAGCTCAGCGTGTACCTTCGTCTTCACGTGGCGTTCTACGTGTGTGTGCTCCAAATAGCCCCTTTTTCTTGAGGACAGGAGGCATATGGTATTAGGCAACCACGGTAGCCCAGCATGACCTCGTCTTAGTTACATCTGCAGCCACCCTGTTTCTGGACAGGCTCACATTCTGAAGTCCTGGGAGTTAGGATTTCAGATATTCAAAAGCATTCGTTTTGGGGGGGACAGAATGCACCCCAAACAGGCTTTGAGGAAAGCGCCGCCGCGGAGGTGGGGCTCAGCTTTGCGCAGACCCGCCCCCGTGCGAAGCCCCTCCCCCTCTGGAGGCACACGTGCGCGGCCAGGTGCTCCCGCTGCGTGGCACGTGAGAGGCCGCTGGGGCTGAGGGGGCGGGAGGGGCACAACGTCCGCTGTCTGCACGCTGTGCATTTCTTCAGCTTTTGGTTTAATTTTCCTGTGGTTCGGATTCGAAAGTGTGTCGATAGCCGCCCTTGTGAAAAGCCCTACCTGCCTCCCAACGTGGCGGCTGCTATGTCTCCGTCTCCCTCCACGCGTGACACCCGCCACGCTCACGCCTTGTGCACGTACAAGCAAATGCACAGAGGCGGCCTGTCCTTTCTCGCACAAACGGCCACACAGCAGCGACGCTTCCCGGGCCTTGCTTCCCGTTAACCCAGACGTGGTGGAGACAGTTCTTTATGACCACGTCGAGCTCCCTTACACCTTTAGTGCTTGCGGCAAAGAGCGACCCCCGTGTGCAGGTAGCAGAATTCTTTAACCAGTTCGCTGTTGGTGGGCTGCTCTCAGCAGCGGTCGCGCGTTTACACCGTGTGCTCTGCCTCTCACTTACTCTGCTCCCTAGTAAATTGAAAAACGAAGGCTGAAATGGGGTTACCAAAAAGAGAAAAAAAAGATAGCTCTGCAATGTTTACGGATAACAAATCAGCTCTAAAGGCACACACCCAAAACGATGCAACACAGGTGCGCCCACAAGACCACTGAAAGCTTTATAAACGATGCTGATTGACTCTATGGTACCAGGGGCTGGTAGATGGAGGGCATCCTGTGACCCTCAAGATTCTGTGATCATACCCGTGGAGGTGACAAGCAAGCAGGAGGCGTCCCTGAGCTGGGTGGCCTGGTCTGGGTTGAGGGTCTGTGCATTGGGGAGGAAACCAGGCCAGGCCGGCACGGCCAAGCCGACAGACCCAGGGCATTGGCAGGCTGGGCTGGGCGGGGGTGCTGAGCAAGGCGGGTGAGGGAAGTCGACCTGGGTGAGGGTGTGTGGACTGGGGCTCAAGCCAGGAAGACTGCTGAGCCTGGCATCCTGGGTTCGGCCACAGGGGCTGGCGACCACGGTGGGGGCCAGGAGCAGCCTGAGCCCTCTGGGGGGAGGGGCTTGGGGACACTGAACTCCGAGCCTGGGCCAGGTGCAGATGGGGCGTCTGGACCCCAGCCGCAGACAGAGGCCGCGGGCAGGGGCACTGGCGTCAGACACACCTAGTTGCTCGGGTCGCCTCGGTCAGCCTCAGCTGCCCCATCTGTGGAGGAGGAACAGCCTGTTTTCCCGAGGGCTGCCGTGGGGCGGGAGGGCTGGGCACACGTGCAGCTCAGCCAACCGTAGGCGCATCCATGTTGCTGGTGCAGTGTCTGCACCGTTGCTGTTAGCGCGCCCACTGCCCGTCTCCAGGGCCTGGGCTGCGTCTGCATACGTGGGGCCAGAGTTGGACGAGATGCTGCAGGCTGCAGGATGAGGGGTGGCTGGGGGTGTGGGCAAGGACTTAGCTGGGATGGAACACGGGAGGAGTGGGCTCTGGGTTTGTTCCTCATTTGCACGTGCTTAGTGAGTGCCGGCTGTGCGTGGGCATGGGTCCTAGGCCCTGGGGACTCAGGTGAGTAGCGCTGATGGAGTTGCCCGTCCTGGGACTTAGGTTGGGGCGAGGGACGCAGACGCTGGGAATCGGGCGATCGTTCTGTATCTGCTGCAGTCCAGGGGGCGGGGAGGCCTCTGGGAGGAAGCGACATTCGACACCTGTGGGTCACCGTCCTGAAAGATGAATGCATGGACGGGTGTCCTAGGCAGTGGGCGAGGCCAGCGGAGGCCCTGACGTGGGAATGGGCATGAGGGCTGGCGGAAGAGACAGAAGGCCAGTGTGGACCAGCGTGCAGGGCCTTGTGGGCGTAGGGGGACCGCTGGGCTCCGTGGGGATGATGGGGAGGGTTTGAGCAGGACACAGCCCGGTGTCTGGGTTTTACGACTCTGTGGCTGGGGTGCCATTCCGTCCCCCTTGGGCAGGGGGCCACTGGCCGCGGCTCCCTCGAGACCCTGGGCAAGGCCTGGCCCTGGCACAGAGGGCAGAGGATGCGTGGTGGGACCTTGGCCTGGCAGAGCGGCCGGCAACGCCAGAGTGGGCCCCAGGCTCCCCAGTCGGGGCTGGCGGGGGCAGGGCTGCAGGACCTCAGTGCAGAGCCCCTTCCGGGAGACCTGGCCTGCAGCTGGTCCCCGCATCTCTGGGGCTCCTCGCGGGGGCGGGGCCTGGGGGCCATCCCTTGAGCGGCCGAGTGTATTTCCCCGTGTGGGTGGGGGGAGGGGGCTGCTGGGAGGGGTCCTCCCTGCTGAGGCCTGGCTGTCGGCCTGCGTGCTCCGCCAGCGCGTGTGCACGTGCCTTCCCCCGCCGCTGCTGACCCTGGGCATGGGGGCCGGGTTCAGTCGTTGACTTTGGCGGTTTGGGAGCCCTGTTTTTTTTGTTTTTTTTTTTTTAACATCTTTATTGGGGTATAATTGCGTGTGTTAGTTTCTGCTTTATAACAAACTGAATCAGTTATACATATACATATGTTCCCGTATCTCTCCCCTCTTGCGTCTCCCTCCCTCCCACCCTCCCTCCCCTCCAGGCGGTCACAGAGCACCGAGCTGATCTCCCTGTGCTGTGCGGCTGCTTCCCACTAGCTATCTACCTTACGTTTGGTAGTGTATATATGTCCATGCCACTCTCTCACTTTGTCCCAGCTCACCCTTCCTCCTCCCCGTATCCTCAAGTCCATTCTCTAATAGGTCTGTGTCTTTAATCCCGTCTTACCCCTAGGTTCTTCATGACATTTTTTTTTCTTAAATTCCATATATATGTGTTAGCATACGGTATTTGTCTTTCTCTTTCTGACTTACTTCACTCTGTATGACAGACTCTAGGTCCATCCACCTCATTACAAATAGCTCAATTTCGTTTCTTTTTATGGCTGAGTAATATTCCATTGTATATATGTGCCACATCTTCTTTATCCATTCATCCGGTGATGGGCACTTAGGTTGTTTCCATCTCCTGGCTATTGTAAATAGAGCTGCAATGAACATTTTGGTACATGACTCTTTTTGAATTATGGTTTTCTCAGGGTATATGCCCAGTAGTGGGATTGCTGGGTTGTATGGTAGTTCTATTTGTAGTTTTTTAAGGAACCTCCATACCGTTCTCCATAGTGGCTGTACCAATTCACATTCCCACCAGCAGTGCAAGAGTGTTCCCTTTTCTCCACACCCTCTCCAGCATTTATTGTTTCTAGATTTTTTGATGATGGCCATTCTGACTGGTGTGAGATGATATCTCGTTGTAGTTTTGATTTGCATTTCCCTAATGATTAATGATGTTGAGCATTCTTTCATGTGTTTGTTGGCAGTCTGTATATCTTCTTTGGAGAAATGTCTATTTAGGTCTTCTGCCCATTTTTGGATTGGGTTGATTGTTTTTTTGTTATTGAGCTGCATGAGCTGCTTGTAAATTTTGGAGATTAATCCTTTGTCAGTTGCTTCATTTGCAAATATTTTCTCCCATTCTGAGGGTTGTCTTTTGGTCTTGTTTATAGTTTCCCTTGCTGTGCAAAAGCTTTGAAGTTTCATTAGGTCCCATTTGTTTATTTTTGTTTTTATTTCCATTTCTCTAGGAGGTGGGTCAGAAAGGATCTTGCTGTGATTTATGTCATAGAGTGTTCTGCCTATGTTTTCCTCTAACAGTTAGATGGTTTCTGGCCTTCCATTTAGGTCTTTAATCCATTTTGAGCTTATTTTTGTGTATGGTGTTAGGGAGTGATCTAATCTCATACTTTTACATGTAGCTGTCCAGTTTTCCCAGCACCACTTATTGAAGAGGCTGTCCTTTCTCCACTGTACATTCCTGCCTAGGAGCCCTGGTTTTAAGTGACCCAACCTTCATCTGGGGAGCTGCAAGATCGGGCTGGGCATGAGCACAGCTGCTCTGTGCCGGGCTGGGGTGCAGAGGTCGAGGACACGGAGGCGTCGCCCGCTTTCGGAGAGTTTGGGGGGAGGGTGATAGGCAGCTGTCCTCTCTGTGCTCGTCCCGTTCGCGCCCCTGGCCGCCTGTGCTGCTGGGACAGACCTGCAGGGTCCCCTGCCCAGAAGGCCCTCCCCCTGAGGCTCCGTCCCCCTCACTCCCTTCAGGAGTTTATTCAGCGTGAGGCCCCGCAGTGAGCCCCGCGTGCAGTTCAATCACGGGGCGGCCGCACCTTCCCCGCGCTTCTGCTCGCTGTGCCTGGCTTTGTTCCCTCCTTAGCACGTCCCCGACCTGCCTGGCCTTTCCCTACTTACCTTGTTTCTCTCTCTCCCCAGTAGAGTGTCGGCTCCATGAGGGCAGGGGCTGCTCTGTACCTCTTACGCTGCTGCGTCTCCAGAACCCGGCACCTAAAAAGCCTTCAGTAAAATTCTGTTAGGCTGCAAGGTTTCCCCAAAGACCAGGCGCGTTCATCAGTGCCTTTCAACACCGTGCTGAGGTTCACCAGGGCATTCAGACAAGGAAGGGAAGTAAAAGGGCTTCAGATGGGGACGGAAGAGGGGAGACTCTGTTCACAGATCCTATATGTAGAGAATGCCCAGGAATCCCCAAGAAAGCTACCTGTGCTAATACATGAATTTAGCAACATTGCAGGGTACAAGATCAGCACTCAGGAATTAGTTGTGTTTCTATACACCAGCAGTGCACCATCCAACATGGAAATTAAGGGGCAGTTCCGTCCACACTGGCGTCTAGAAGAACAAACTATCTGTGAATGGGGTGACGTCACGGGAGGCGACCGAGCAGGAAGACCTGGGAGTCACTCTCTCCACACAAACGAGCATTGAGCAGGCAGGAACTGTCAGAACCCCGGACGAGCTCCGCGGCTTCCAGGAGAGAACTAAATGGAGAGGCTGGGAGATCCTGGTGACCTTTGGCATTTGGTGGAGGGGCTGCCAGTCCCCAGTCTCCGGTCCCGGAGCAGTGGGGAGGGTGGCCTGAGTTCCCGCCGTGGCTTGTGGGTGCCAGGGTGGGCAGCAAGGACCTCGTCGTCCCAGATGGGGGCTGTGTGTTTCATTGCTGAGGGGCCGCGCAGAGGCTGGTCATTATTTCAGCCCCACAGCTGCCATAACTTCCCTGCCATGTCTGTCGGGGGATTTAGGAACGGGGCCCCTTCCCCGGCTTTGGGAGCCAGACACTTAAGGAAAGCTTTGATGAGAGGTTAATATCCGAAATACACGGAGAGCCCTGAAACTCAACAACGAGTAAAAACAGACAACCCGGTTAGAAAGTGGGCAAAGAGCTTAATAGACGTTTCTCCACGGAAGAGGCGCAGGTGGCCAACGAGCACACAGCAGGCAGAGACACGTCGCTGGCAGGGGCTCCCCGCTCCCTTCCTCTTGGGCTGTGGGCGTGGCTGCTTTGGCGCTCCCCGTGCCCCACTGAGCCCAGGCTGGCAGGGGAGCTGGTGGCCGGTGTACGGTTGCCTGCAGGGGAAGGGTGGGCATCCCAGGAGCTAAAGGCTTGTGACTTTCCTGTACCCGAGGGCTGTGAGGGAACACTCACACCCCTGCACGTTCTCCTTCGTTTGTGCCAGTTCCTCAACTGCTTCCACTGGGTACCAGGACGGCTGTGGGCCGAACCAGCCTCGTGAGGTTGGGATTCAGGGGTGGAAGGCAGAAGGAAGCAACAGGTGACTCGGGTGATTTCAGAGAGGAAGAGGAGCTGGGAGAGAAGGAAATTCACACTGTCCGGTGTGGCGGGAGTCGGGGAGGCCCTCTGTGCAAAGGCCCTGGGGCAGGAACCATTCGTCCTGTGTGAGGGGCCCAGGGAGGCTGGGTGGCTGAAGTGCGGGGGGCAGGGGACGAGGCAGAGCGGCTCAGCGAGCACCCCCCGGGGCTTGATCTGGGCAGCCGCCCTCCACGTGCACATCCATTTAACCGTCCACATCCACGCCCTGTGCCCACGGAATGACACACCAGCATCCACCACACCTCCTCTACTGAGGGCTAATTCCCTTCCCAGTGTTCGCTTTTTCCTCCGGCGCGGCAGTCGACACCTGTGCGTGATTCCCACGTGTCTCTGGGATAAACTAGAAGGGGGATGGCGGGTCAGAGGGCCAGGCACAGGACCCAGGCTGGCCGCTCGGAACAGCACCCAGGAAGCAGAGCTCAGGGCGGCGCTGGGGGTGGCGGGAGGACGCCTGGAACGCACCCCTCGTTCTCTGGTTCTGCCAGAGGGGAGAGTGGAGCTGGGGGCCACCGGGCAGCACCCGCTATCTCGAGGGTCTCGCCCTGATCCCTGCGGAGCCCCAGCCCAAGGATGGGGAGGGCCTGACCCCATTCACAGCCCCGTCGGGAAGCACAGATCCACGCCTTTCTCTCGTGGCACCGGGGCCACGGGCATTTCCAGAGGGCAGCACTGCCCAGGGGGTCGGGGCCGGCAGGCGTCGGGCCTGTGACGTCCCCGCTCGGCCTCGGGTGACACCCAACTCTCGCGTCTTGTCTCCTCGGTTCCTGAGGAGCAGCACGGGTCTCCCGAGCTTTGTGGGGACTGGACCTGGGGAGGCGCCGGGCGGTGTGAGCTGCTGTCGTCCCACGGGAGAGAGGGCGGCCGGACGCCGGGAAGAAGCCGGGCGGGGGCAGGACGTGGGAAGGGCGGGCGTGTGGGCGCGGGCCCCGGTGGCGGGAAGGGCACGTCGAGGACGAGTGCTGGGCCTCGGGGGTCAAGCAGGGCCTGGGGGGCAGCGGAGGCTGGTGAGGGGCAGGTGCTGAGGGGAGTAGGAGGGGGCCCGGGGGCACGTCTGGGGGAAGCTTGGGGCACCGCTTTTGCTGAGATGCAGGCATCTGCAGGACCTTCTGGGGATGCCTGGCGAGCAGAGGAGCTCTGGGGGATTCAGTGCTGATGTGGGAGCGCCATCCCAACAGACCAGCAGGTCCCTCTCCCCCTCGTCATCCCCTTGGCTCCAGCAGTCCCTTTGCTGTCTGCCTGCCGCTGGTGCTGTGGTGTCAGCGGACAAGAGAGCAGTGGGCAGGGGGTCTCCGCGTCTTCCGCTGCAGCCCTCGGAAGCCCTGGGAGGCTTGCGGCCCAAGGGCTGGCTGGGTGGGCATCAAAGGCTTAGGGGCCGTGGCCTCCATGAAAAACAGTCCCGCTCTGCCCTTAGGAGCAAAGAGAGGGGTGCCGAAAGGGACGCACAAGACGCCTTCTGTGCGCCAGGCACGTGTGCTAGGAATTTTTGTGGCCATTCTCTTGCACAATTCTCACAGCCTCCTGGCAAAGTCAGCATAATCCTCTCCAATGTGGAAACTGAGGGTCAGCTGGTAGGGGAGACCGTGGGACTGGAGTCCTAGTATCTGGGGTCTCCCCAGCCTCACACTGTGTTCACAGCTGTACCAAGCCAATGAGTCATTTGCTGTGGCCCTTACTTTTGTGTCTCCCCAGAGAAGAGCCCGGAATCCGTGGACAATAGTTCTTCTTCAGTCATTGAAGAAAAAAAGAAACATGGGGAAAAAACCAAAGGTAATTCTGCAGCTGGGAGTTGAGGTCCCAGTTGGTGGGAGGCAGACTCTCTCCCTCAGCACCCAGATGCCTTCAGACCTAGTTTTCAGTGTGACAGACAGAGAGAAATGCTTCTGTTTCCATTCGGAATTGGGTTGCTGAAACGTGAAATGATAGGAACATAAACCACAAAGTAGGGTTTATTTTTCCTCCTGTAATGAGAAACGTGGGAGGCAGACCAGGGCTCCATGGAGCTCCACCAACGGCAGTTCTACAAAATCTTCCAGGTCACCAGGTCCCAAGTCTTTCTGATCCACCATCTTTATTTTCAGGCCTTTCAACCACAAGGTTGTCACATGGTCACAAAATGGCTGTGGCAGCTCCAGCCATCATATCTGATTCCAGGCAGGGAGAAGGAGCAAAGGGAAGGGCAAAATTGCCCACCTGCTAACTCAGATCTTGGAAGACCTCTTCCCCAGAAGCCCCACCCAGCAGTTTCTGCCTACACTCCATTGGTTATGGGCCCATCAGTATCTGCAAGGGAGTCTCAGAAGTGTAGCTTTTCAATGAGGCACGTGATTGCCACCTGTTAGGAGAAGGAAGAGGAGGCAGCTGGCTGCATGTGCCTCCTCCTCTGAGCCCCTGCTGTGTCCTCCACGCCTTGGCTTCCTGGACTCCCTCCTGGTTCCTTTGCTGTCCCCACCCCCAACCCGGCCTTACAGGCCAGTCTGATCCTTCTGCAGAGATGTGCAGATGTGAGCATTTTCCCTGAGCCTGCCCTTCCCAGGCCGAGCTCCCACCCTGGGGCCAAGCTTCCCAGTCCACCCTGCCCCAACCCCAATTCCTCTTCGTTTTAGTTACCAAAATCCAAACCTGCCCAGAAGTAGAGACTGAAGTCCATGAACTTGTGTGCTCATTGCCAGGTTGGAGGCAGACAAGGTTTTGCCACATTTGTTTCATCTGTCCTTTTTCTCTGTTTTTTTTGTCTTTGCCAGAATATTTTACTTTTTTTAAATTTATTTTTTTATTGAAGTATGGTCGATTTACAGTGTTGTGTTAATTTCTGCTGTGCGGCAAACTGTGTGACCCAGTTATACACATATATACATGCTTTTTTATATTCTTTTCCGCTGTGGCTTACCCCAGGATATGGAATACAGTTCCCTGTGCTCTACAGTAGGACCTTGTGGTTTATCCATTCTATATGTAATAGTTTGCATCTACTAAGCCCAAACTCCCAGTCCGTCCCTCCCCCATACTGCCTCCCCCTTGGCAACCACAAGTCTGTTCTCTATGTCTGTGAGTCTGTTTCGGTTTCATAGAGAGGTTCATCTGTGTCATATTTTAGATTCCACATATAAGTGATATCATATGGTATTTGCCTTTCTCTTTCTGACTTCACTTACGTGATAATCTCTAGATGCATCCACGTTGCTGCAGATTTTGCCACAATATTTTAAAGTCAATTCCAGATACGTCATTTCATCCCTACAGTGTGCCTTTTTCAAATGTAGGGACCTTTTCTTACAAGCCCGTAAGCAGTTAACCAGGCCATCGTCAGATTTACCCAATTGTCTCAAAAACGTCTTCCCATAGAGCACTTACTCCAATCGGGAGTCAGATGAGATCCGAGCATCTTCGGTCTCTTTGAATCAAGCTGAGCCCCTTTCCACGTCTTTTCATTTTCTGTGCTTGTAGAGAAATGGCGTTAATTATCCTATAGAACGTCCCCGAGACAAACGTGTCTGTTCGCTTCCTGATGGTGTCACTGAAGCTGTCTCTCTGGGCCCCCCATTTCCTTTGGCTGGACATTAACCCAGGATGATTGATAGGATCCGTGTTCCCCTGTGTCTGCAGACTCCTTCCTGGGTGGGCTCTGTGCTTTCAGCTGTCTCGTGGTGGACCACCCAGTGACCTGCGGGTTCAGGTGTGACAGCCTGACCCTGCATCGCACATCCCACCAGCCATTCACCTGACAGTTTCTTCTACCTGTGATGTTTGCACTGAACTGAACGTTACATTAAGGGTCAGGGGTGCACACTGTGGTCTGTCTGTGTTTCTTCACTGAGGTATCATTCATTACAGTGAAACGCACAACTCTCAAGGCTACAGTTTGATAAGTTTTGATAAATGTGTACAATTTTGTGTCCAGCCTCCACCCCATATTCACCATCTAGAACTTTTCCATCCGTTCCCCCAAGGACAGCCCACGTTCTGCTCTCACCATGGAATCCTCTTATCTGCTCCTGACCCTCGTGCAAGTGAAATCACACCCTGTGCTCTTTTGCTTCCGGCTTCTTTCTCAGCATCACATCTGACATGCACGTAGCAGGAGTCCTTCGCTGTTGTGGTGCGTATTCTGCTGTGTACGTACGCCAACAATGTGTGTATTCTTCTACAGGTGAACATTTAGGTTGCTTCCAGTTATTAGCTACTCCAAATAATACTGCTGCGAACATTCAGTTTTTTAAAAATTTTTTTACTGGAGTATAGTTGATTTACAATTGTTGTGTTAGTTTTAGGTGTACAGAAAAGTGAATCAGTTATACATAAACATATACCACTCTTTTAGATTCTTTTCCCATACAGGCCATTACAGAGTATTGAGTGTAGTTCCCTGCGCTATACAGTAGGTCCTTATTAGTTATGTATTTTATATGTAGTAGTGTGTATATGTGAATCCCAATCTCCCAATGTATCCCTCCCCCCACCTTAGCCACTGGTAGCCATATGTTTTGTTTTCTACATCTGTAGCTCTATTTCTGTTTTGTAGATAAGTTCATTTGTACCCTTTTTTTAGATTCCACATATAAGCAATATATATTTGCCTTTTTCTTTCTGACTTACTTCACTCAGTATGACAATCTCTAGTTGCATCCATGTTGCTGCAAATGGCATTATTTCATTCCTTCTTATGGTTGAGTAATATTCCATTGTATATATGTACCACATCTTCTTTACCCGTTCCTCTGTTAATGGACATTTAGGTTGTTTCCATGTCCTGGGTATTGTAAATAGTGCTGCAATGAACATTGGAGTGCACATATCTTTTAGAATTATGGTTTTCTCTGGATATACGCCCAGGCATGGGATTGCCTGGGATTGTTTTTTAAGGAACCTCCATGCTGTTCTCCATAGTGGCCGCACCAATTTATTGATACGTTCCCACCGACAGTGTAGGAGGGTTCTGTTTTCTCCACACCCGCTCCAGCGTTTATTGTTTGTAGAGTTTTTGATGATGCCCATTCTGACCAGTGTGAGGCGATACCTCATTGTAGTTTTGATTTGCATTTCTCTAATGATTAGTGATGTTGAGCATCTTTTCATGTGCTTGTTGGCCATCTGTGTGTCTTCTCTGGAGAAATGTGTATTTAGATCTTCCGTCCATTTTTTTGATTGGGTTTTTTTTTTTTGATATTGTGCTGCATGAGCTGTTTGTATATTTTAGAGATTAATCCCTTGTCGGTTGCTTCATTTGCAAATATTTTCTCCCGTTCTGAGGGTTGTCTTTTCGTTTTGTTTATGGTTTCCTTTGCTGTGCAGAAGCTTTTAATTAGGTCCCATTAATTTATTTTTGTTTTAATTTTTATTACTCTAGGAGGTGGATCGAAAAAGATATTGCTGTCATTTATGTCAAAGAGTGTTCTGCCTGTGTTTTCCTCTAAGAGTTTATAGTATCTGGCCTTACCTTTAGGTCTTTAATCCATTTTGAGTTTATTTTTGTGTATGGTGTTGGGGAGTGTTCTAATTTCATTCTTTTACATGCAGCTGTCCAGTTTTCCCAGCACCACTTATTGAAGAGGCTGTCTCTTCTCTATTGTATATTCTTGCCTCCTCTGTCATAGTTTAGGTGACCATATGTGTGTGGGTTTATCTCTGGGCTTTCTATCCTGTTCCAATGATCTATAATTCTGTTTTTGTGCCAGTACCATATGGTTTTCATGAATGTAGCTTTGTAGTATATTCCAAATTTAGGGAGCCTGCTTCCTCCAGCTCCATTTTTCTTTCTCAAAATTGCTTTGGATATTCGTGGTCTTTTGTGTTTCCATACGAATTATAAAATTTTTTGTTCTAATTCTGTGAAAAACGCTATTAGTAATTTGATAGGGATTGCATCGAATCTGTAGATTGCTTTGGGTAGTATAGTCATTTTCGCAGTATTGATTCTTCCAATCCCAGAACATGGTATAGCTTTCCATCTGTTTGTGTCATCTTTTATTTCTTTCATCAGTATCTTATAGTTTTCTGAGTACAGGTCTTTTGCCTCTGTAGGTAGGTTTATTCGTAGGTATTTTATTCTTTTTGATGTGATGGTAAATGGGATTGTTTTCTTGATTTCTCTTCTGATCTTTCGTTGTTAGTGTATAGGAATGCAAGAGATTTCTGTGTGTTAATTTTGTATCCTGAAACTTTACCAAATTCATTGATGAGCTCCACTATTTTTCTGGTAGCATCTTTAGGATTTTCTATGTATACCATCATGTCATCTGCAAACAGTGACAGTTTTACTCCTTCTTTTCCAATTTGGATTCCTTTTATTTCTTTTTCTTCTCTGATTGCCACGGCTAGGCCTTCCAAAACTATGTTGAATAATAGTGGCGAGAGTGGACATCCTTGTCTTGTTCCTGATCTTAGAGGAAGTACTTTCAGTTTTTCACCATCGAGTATGATGTTATCTGTGGGTTTGTCATATATGGCCTTTATTATGTTGAGGTAGGTTCCCTCTATTTGCACTCTCTGTAGAGTTTTTATCATAAATTGGTGTTGAATTTTGTCAAAAGCTTTTTCTACATCTATTGAGATGACCATATGATTTTTATTCTTCAATTTGTTAACATGGTGTATCACACTGATTGATTTGCATATATTGAAAAAATCCTTGCATCTCTGGGATAAATCCCACTTGATCATGGTGTATGATCCTTTTAAAGTGTTGTTGGATTCAGTTTGCTAGTATTTTGTTGAGGATTTTTGTGTCATGTTCATCAGTGATATTCGTCTGTAATTTTCTTTTCTTGTGATATCTTTGTCTGGTTTTGGTATCAGGGTGATGGTGGCCTCGTGGAATGATCTTGGGAGTGTTCCTTCCTCTGCAATTTTTTGGAAAGAGTTTCAGAAGGATAGGTGTTAACTCTTCTCTAGATGTTTGATAGAATTCTCCTGTGAAGACATCTGGTCCTGGACTTCGTTTTTTGGAAGATTTTATATCACAATTTCAATTTCATTACTTGTGATTGGCCTGTGCATATTTTTGATTTCTTCCTCGTGCAGTCTTGGAAGGTTGTACCTTTCTAAGAATTTGTCCGTTTCTTCCAGCTTGTCCATTTTATTGGCATAGAGTTGCTTGTAGTAGTTTTTTATGATCCTTTGTATTTCTGTGGTGTCCATTGTAACGTCTCCTTTTTCATTGCTAATTTCGTTGATTTGAGTCTTCTCCCTTTTTTTTCTTGATGAGTCTGGCTAAAGTTTTATCAATTTTGTAAATCTTCTCAAAGAACCAGCTTTTAGTTTCATTGATTGTTGCTATTGTTTTCTTTGTCTCTATTTCATTTATGTTTGTTCTGATCTTTATGATTTCTTTCCTTCTAGTAACTTTGGGTTTTGTTTGTTCTTCTTTCTCTAGTTGCTTTAGGTGTAAGTTTAGGTTGTTTGTTTGAGATTTTTCTTGTTTTCTTAAGGTAAGATTGTATTGCTGTAATACTTCCCTTTAGATCCTGCTTTTGCTGCGTCCCATATGTTTCGGATTGTTGTGTTTTCTTTGTCATTTGTCTCTAGGTATTTTTAAATCTCCTCTTTGATTTCTTTAGTGATCCATTGGTTATTTAGTAACATATTGTTTAGCCTCCAGGTGTTTGTGTTTTTTACAATTTTTTTTTTCTGTAATTGATTTCTAATCTCACAATGTTGTGGTCAGAAAAGAGGCTTGATATGATTTCAGTTTTCTTAAATTTACCGAGGTTTGATTTGTGACCCAAGATGTGATCTATCCTGGAGAATGTTCTGTGTGCACTTGAGAAGAAAGTGTAATCTGCTGCTTTTGGATGGAATGTCCTGGAAATATCAATTAAGTGTAGCTGGTCTAATGTGTCATTTAAGGCTTGTGTTTCCTTATTAATTTTCTGTCCAGCTGATCTGTCCATTGGTGTAAGTGGGGTGTTAAAGTCACACTATTTGTGTTACTGTCGATTTCCCCTTTTATGGCTGTTAGCATTTGCCTTACATATTGAGGTGCTCCTATGCTGGGTGCATATATGTTTACAGTTTTTATGTCTTCTTCTTGGATTGATCCCTTGATCATTATGTAGTGTCCTTCCTCGTCTCTTATCACAGTCTTTATTTTAAAGTCTATTTTATCTGATAGGATTATTGCTACTCCAGCTTGTTTTTGATTCCCATTTGCATGGAATATCTTTTTCCATCCCCTCACTTTCAGTCTCTGTGTGTCTCTCCAGATCTGAAGTGGGTCTCTTGTAGACAGCATTTATACGGGTCTTGTTTTTGTATCCATTCAGCGAGCCTGTGTCTTTCGGTTGGAGCATTTAATCCATTTACATTGAAGGTAATTATCGATACGTATGTTCCTATTGCCATGTTCTTAATTGTTTTGGGTTTGTTTTTGTAGGTCTTTTTTCTTCCCTTCCTCTTTTGTTCTCTTGTGGTTTGATGACCATCTTTAGTGTTGTGTTTGGGTTGCTTTTTCTTTCTTTTTTTAAAAAATAAATTTATTTATTTATTTATATTTGGCTGCATTGGGTCTTCGTTGCTGCACGTGGGGGTTTCTCTAGTTGCGGCGAGCAGGGGCTACTCATTGCGGTGGCTTCTCCTGTGGAGCATGGACTCTAGGCGTGTAGGCTTCAGTAGTTGCAGCACGTGCTCAGTAGTTGTGGCACACAGGCTCTAGAGTGCAGGCTCGGTAGTTGTGGTGCACGGGCTTAGTGGCTCCACGGCATGTGTGATCTTCCTGGACCAGGGATCAAACCCATGTTCCCTGCATTGGCAGGCGGATTCTTAACCACTGTGCCACCAGGGAAGTCCCTGCTTTTCCTTTTTTTGTGTGTATCTATTGTAGTGTTTTGGCTTGCATTTCCCATGAGCAGTGTATTATATACAAGGTTGTTTTAAGTTGCTGGTCTCTTAATTTCAAATGCAATTCCCATTTCCTGCATTTGTGCTCTCCTCTCTCATGGTTGCTGGTTTTGATATCATACTTGTGTATGGATGATTTCCTGCCTTTACTGTATGTTTGCCTTTACCAGTGAGCTTTCCCATTTGTTCTTTTCTTGTTTCTACTTGTGGCCTCTTTTTTTTCCCCTCCTGCCTAGAGAAGTTCCTTTAGCATTTGTTGTAAAGCTGGTTTGGTGTGCTGAATTCTCTTAGCTTTTGCTTGTCTGTGAAGCTTTTGATTTCTCTGTGGAATCTGAATGAGCGCCTTGCTGGGTAGAGTAATCTTGGTTGTAAGTTTTTTCCCTTTCATCACTTTAAATATATCCTGCCACTCCCTTCTGGCCTGCAGAGTTTACGCTGAAAAATCAGCTGATAACCTTATGGGGATTCTCTTGTATGTTATTTGTTGCTTTTCCCGTGTTGCTTTTAATACTTTTCTTGGTATTTAATTTTTATTAGTTTGATTAATATGTATCTTGGCTTGTTCCTCCTTGGGTTTATCCTGTATGGGACTCTATGCTTCCTGGACTTGGGTGACTATTTCCTTTCCCATGTTAGGGAAGTTTTTGACTATAATCTCTTCAGTATTTTCTCGGGCCCTTTCTCTTTTCTTCTTCTTCTGGGACCCCTATAATTCGAATGTTGGTGCATTTAATGTTGTCCCAGAGGTCTCTGAGACTGTCCTCATTTCTTTTCTTTCTTTTTTTTAAAATGTATTATTTATTTATTTTTGGCTGCATTGGGTCTTTGTTGCTGGGCGTGGGCTTTCCCTAGTTGTGGTGAGTGGGGGCTACACTTCGTTGTGGTGCATGGGCTTCTCACTGGGGTGGCTTCTCTTGTTGCAGAGCACAGGCTCTAGGCGTGCAGGCTTCAGTAGTTGTGGCACGCGGGCTCTAGGCGTGCAGGCTTCAGTCGTTGTGGCACGCGGGCTCTAGGCGTGCAGGCTTCAGTCGTTGTGGCACGCGGGCTCTAGGCGTGCAGGCTTCAGTCGTTGTGGCATGCGGGCTCTAGAGTACAGGCTCAGTAGCGTGGCACACGGGCTTAGTTGCTCTGCGGCATGTGGGATCTTCCTGGACCAGGGCTCGAACCCGTGTCCCCTGCATTGGCAGGTGGATTCTCAACCACTGTGCCACCAGGGAGGCCCCGTAGATGTATTCTTGATGCGTTTCTGGGGAGAGGTGAACTCCACGTTGTCCTACCCCTCTGCCATCTCGAGGGCCCCCCGCTGTGAACATTCTTGTGTGTGCGATTCTGGGGCTGTTTCCCCTGGGTGTGTAGGGAGGAGTGGAATTGCTGGCCGGATGCTAAACTTTCGTAGTTGCTGCTGAACAATCTTCCAGAGTGACTGTAGCAGTTCACAGCCCACCAACAGATGTGAGGGTTCCAGTTGCTCCACACCTCTCCAACACCAGGCACACATACTTCCTTTCTGTATTACCTGATCCTTTGGGTGTGCATTAGTATCTCACATTCCCTGTGACCAGCGAGGAGTATTACTTACGTTTATGGGGCATTGATGACTCTGTGCTGTGAAGCACCTGTTCCTCCTGTTTCGGCCCCACTTTTCTATTGGGTTGTCTGTCTTCTTATTTTAATGATTCCTAGGAGCTCTTTACGTATTCTGATTACAGATCATTCGCCAGTTCTGAGTATTGCAGATACCTCCCCCTGCTGTGTGGGTTGCCTTCCCTCTCTTGGTGGTGCCTTTTAATAACCAAAGTTTCTACTTTTGTAGTTCAATTTACCGAGCACTTCCTTATGGTTAGTACTTTTCAAGTCCTGTTTTAAAACTCTTTGCTGACCCCCAGGGTCATGAAGACATAGGTTTATTGTATCTTCTCTGCATTCTTTTTTCATTTCACAAGAAGATCTGCAAACCGTCTCTAATTGATCGAACTGTGTCCATTTTGTTTGTAGGTGTTTTGGATTTTCTACCCTACTCCATCACCTTTCTTTCCAATCCTTACACCTTTTATTCGTTTTCTCGCCTGTGGCATCCTGAGGACCCTCATTACAACACTGCTAAGATAGGCATCCGTGCCTTGTGTCCGATGTTGGGGGGAAGTATTTTACCTAGCGGTTTCTTGTGGCTGCACGGATCGGTTTCCCATTGCTGCTGTAACAAATTACCACAGACTCCGTGGTTTAAAACACACACGTTTATTAGGGTTCTAGAAATCAGAAGTCCAAAATGAATGTTACAGGGCTGGAATCAAGGCGCCTCCAGAGCTGGCTCCTTCTGGGGCTCCAGGGGAGAATCTGTTTCCCGCCTTCTCCAGCTTCTAGAGGCGCCTGCGCTCCTCCACCCCCGAGAGCAGCCTCTTCCCGTCTCCGCGGCGTCTCCCCAGCTCTGCTTCTGCTGCCACTCTGCCTGCTGCTGTTCCAGACCTCCGTCCTGTAGGGCCCCTTGTGATTACATTGGGCCCATGTGGATAATCCAGGACCATCTTCCTGTCTCAAGGTCTGTGATCACATGTGCAAACCCCCTTTCTATATAAGGGAACACAGTCACAGGCTGCGGACGAGGGCACGGACGTCTTTGGGGACCATGAGTCAGCTCACCATTCTTCCTTTGATCAGATCAGGGGTGTCTGCTTCTGTTCCTAGGTTGCTAAGACTTTTATTCAAAGTAAGTTTTGAATCTTAAAAAACTCTTTTCCTGCCATCTATTGAAATGATCCTATCGTTTTCTTCTCATTCTGTTAATGGGGTGTAGTACGTTGCTTGATGTGTAAACGTTAAACCGACTGAGTCTCTGGAACAGTCTGCCTGGAATGATCACCATTCTGGGTTTGGGGCTCGTCTTCACATCACCCATTGATTCCCTTCGCGTTAGTGCTAAACATTCCCTCTTCCCCGAATGCAGTGGCAGTTTCTGCTTCGGAAGCTGGTCTCGGAGTAGCTCCTTACGGCTGCGTGGCCTTGGGGAGCTTCTAACCTCTCGGTGCCTCTGTTTCCTCACAGGGGTCGCAGTGTTTCCCACCTCATTGGGTCGTTACGAACATTAGTCCTTGCTAACTACTGCAGTTAACCTCTTCCACAGAGGCGGGCTGCGCTGCCAGAAAGCAGGGTGGAACTGACACAGCCCCTGCTGACTCCCTCCCGTGGGCTGGGGCCAGGAGCAGATAATTTTTCTCTATTCTTCTCAGCCTGAGCACAACTCAGTTTTTAAAACTCTTTTCTGATAGGAGCTAATTCTTACAGAAAAGCTGAAAAAAGATTTTGTAGCGTGCCCGTATTTAGGCTTCTCTGACCCCTCCTCATGAGGGATGCATGTCCTGGGTACGTCCGGGGTCAGGATGCAGACTCCTCTCACCCGGGCTGGTGTGGAGGCTGCCACGCTTCTCCACTGCAAGCTCGTTTCGCTGTGGGAACTGACACACGTCTTGTGTGGAGGTGCTTTGAGACTCTCAGGGCATAACTTCATGTCCCTTTAACGGCATCCTCTTTCTGGGGGTGAGGGCGTAAAATGGGACCGACCTCCAGGAAGGCAGGTCAACCTAAGTCTCTGAAGCCTGGAAACTGCTCACAGCCCTCTAGCCTCCCTTCGGAAAGTCACTCCGAGGGCCAGTCAGCGATGGCGCAGTGGAGGACTCAGGATGTCCAGGGCGGTGCCGTGGGGCCCGCCTTTGCCATGTGAGTCTGCCGCGTGAAGAAGTGAGTTACGGTAGCCCTTAATATTTCCTTATGCTGTCCACAAAGGGTTAGTAACTTTAAAGTGTTTCGGTTTTTTTTTTAAGGAAGATATAGAATTATCAAAAATGTGTATTGAAAAGTATTAGGAAAAAAATACCCCCAGAAATGTTATCAGCAGTTGTTTAAAATGGAGGAGTTCTTTTTTATATATGATATTTTCTTTTACTTTCGAATTTTTTTTTTTTTTTTTTTTTTTTTTTGGCGGTACGCGGGCCTCTCACTGTTGTGGCATCTCCCGTGGCGGAGCACAGGCTCCGGAAGCGCAGGCTCAGCGGCCATGGCTCACGGGCCCAGCCGCTCCACGGCACGTGGGATCTTCCCGGACCGGGGCACGAACCCATGTCCCCTGCATCGGCAGGCGGACTCCCAACCACTGCGCCACCAGGGAAGCCCGAGATTTCCTTTTTTTTAACAATGAACCCTTTTTCTTCTAAATCAAGGGTAGTGGGGGAGGAAGCAACATAGTTTTACGCCCTTAGTTTGGTGCCCTGGGTTCCATCTTCTCTGACACCGGGAGCTGTGCTGCGGGAATCTCCCCCTTACTACTGGAGGGAGGCAGCAGGATTGGAATCCTTGGCAGCCCTCACGTCCCAGATTCCTGCCCTGCCCTCCCAGACTTCAGGCACTCTGCCCTCACCAGCTCCCAGTCTCAGCCTTCCCCTGGGAGGCTCAGGGAGACCCCTGCAAGGACAAAGTGCAGGGCTCCCCCTGCCCCCTGCAGGCAGGTGCCTCAGCTCCAGGGTCAGCTGCTTCCGTCACTTACAAAGGGCAGGTGGAGCTTCTCTCCCCTATGGACTGGGGGTTCCCGAGACTTTAAGCGAGAGAGGACAGAGGGCCAGGAACATAGCACAGGTCTGAGACACAGGAAGGTCTGTGTTCACAAGGTCTCTTTCAGATGGCAGGGACAGAAGCCCGAGTCCAAACAGGTTAAACCAGAGCTGGAAGGTCCAGGGGTGGACTTCAGGCACAGCTGGATCTAAGAGAACATTCGCTGCTCGCTTGTGCTTTCGTGGAACTCCCTTGCTGGGCTGGGAGGGTGCCGGGACCCCAGAGGCCCAGATCACCGGCTGGAAGAGCTGGCTTGTTTCTCCAGCGAGGCATCTCCCTCCCCAGGGTCTGCGATTGTTCCCGACCAGTCAGCTAATCCTTTCCATGTGTCTGGGGACCTGGATTTCTTCTTGCTCAGACACCAGGAGCAGAATAAGTCTCTATCAGTGAGTATCTGTCGAGGAGTAGCCTGCCCGCAGCTCCTTCCTCCCTCACACGGCAGCAGCCACACTGCCCTTTGCTCAGGTCACTCTCTCACTCTGGAATAGTCAATGGCTCACCACTTGCGATGAAAACCACTCGCAACTGCCTGGCCCCAGGTCTCTTGTCCCACTGTCTTACCAGCTTCATCACCACTGTTCCTGGGCTGTTGTCAGGGTGGGGGAGTTTCTGTGGCTACAGCCTCAGCCAACATGCCTTAACTTCTGCTGTCCCCTGCATGAGGCGCTGTCCCCTCCTGAGACTCTCCCTGACCTTCAAGGCCCTAGGAACCCTCCCGCATGCTCTAACCTTGCACAGTCCCCCTCACTGGGATTCTGGGAGGCCAGACACACACACACACACACACACACACGCACACGCCCCAGGCCGTGTTTCTGGGACACACTCTCACACGCACAGGCAAGGCCTGCGTCCCGGGCTCCCTCATGGGCTGACTGTGTCCACCCCGACTCAGGGCTCAGCATGTGAGATTCCTTAGAGCAGTGGCTCCCTCTGTGACCCCGAGCAGGACCAAGGACACACAGGGACATGCAGGTCCTCCAGCCCCGCCCCTGTGCCTAGGATCCAGGCGGTGCCGTCGGTGTTCCCCACCTCCTGCCTGGAAGGCGGAGCGACAGAGGCACAGAGCCACTCTGAGCGGCACTCATGGCAACACGCGCACACAGGACTTCCCCTTTCTCCACCAGTGCCAGCACAGCCTGGACGTTCTTCTCCCAGCCTGACGCAGCCTCAGGGAGCCTCTGCCTTCCTTCCAAAGCCCCTGTCGCCACCTCACACTCCTCCGCCCAGCACAGCCCCGACCTCCTCACACTGACCCCAAGCAGCTGCCCCGTGTCTTTAAATTGCAGACCTTCTGCCACTGGAATTCTAGCGCGTGACATTTTCCCACCTTCATTGTACACGGACGTGCAAAGTAGGGTCCCGCCACAGACTAGAGGTGGAATAGGTGTTGCACGCGGCAGGGCCAGCAGGAAGCCAAATGAAGACCCACGTGAGGGCTTATCTGATCGGGCAGCAAGATGCCCAGGACTTGGACAGCAGGAGGGGCTGGGCACGAGGCCTCAGAAGAAGAGTCCCTCGCCCCACCCTATCCCGAGACCCTCCCCAGTGAAGGGCTGGGGCCGGATGCAGTCCTGGGGGTGGCTGGCCAGAGGCCAGGCAGGGTGGAGAATAGGTAGGGAGGTGCAGAGCCCCGCATGTGACCACGGGCTGCCCACAGTGAGTAGGGAGCTTGCAGATCAAACTTGGGATTTCCAGTTTCTTTTGGAAACTCCGAGGATCTAGTTTCCCTCAACGTCGGTTTGTCAAGGTTTAGCAAATCACAATACAAGACACTCAGTTTAAGTGTGAACTTCAGACAAACGAGGATCATGTCTAGTGAGTGTGTCCCTGCACCACTGATCTGGAATGCGTATCTGAGCTGGCATCCTGTGGTTCATCTGGCGCCCCGCCTCCCTGTCAACCGCTGGGTAGCTGTGCTCAGGTACCCAGAGCAGTTCCCGCAGGCTCACAGCCCCAGGGTCTTCTCCGCAAGTCACTCCGCACGTGCGCGCCGCCACACCGGCCAAGTGCGCGCCTCCGCGCCGTGCGCGCTTCCGAAGCCCCCGCCGCCCCCGCTGCCCCGGACGGGGAGCCGAGGAGAGGACTGGTGGGCGGGAGAGGGGTGGGTGGCTGGCCCCGCCCGACCCCGCCCGACCCCGTTGCCCTACACGGCCCACCCCAGGATCGGGAGCAGAAGAAGAAGCAGCGGGTGCACGAGAAGATGACCTACTCGTCCAACGTCGCGGCCAGGCAGGCCAGCCTGCGGCGCGAGCTGCAGCTGGAGGACGAAGTGGCGGAGCAGGGGGCGCGTGCAGAGCAGCTACGCATCTTCCACGAGCAAACGGCCTGGAAGCTCTCCATGACCCGAGGTGTGCCCCTCCCCCCGCCCGCAGCCCTGACGCCCCAGAATCCCGTCTTCGCCCTTGCGGTCTGAGCAGTGCGTTTAAAGGGCTCGGGAGATGCGGGGCTGTGGTGCAGTGTGCGTGTGTGGCCGGGGTCTTCTCTGTGCCTGACCTCTGCCTCCTGGGGTACAAGGATGAATTCCACATGGATTGCTGCTCTAAAAGCTTTTGAATCCCAGCATTGCACGCACTCTGAATGCTGACCTGCAGTGAACGCAGGCGGGACAATGTATAAAACGTAGGCGCTTCCCTTGGCGGCGAGCATCTGAGCTTCAGCATTGAATGGCTTCTCTGTCCCGGACAAGTCGGCTTTGTACCGCAGCTTCCGCTCCTGGCTGGTAACAGCACCAGACTCATGGGTGGTCGGGTTCAACGTCTTCAGACACTGCAGGTAGTGAGAGGAAGCTATGTGTGTGTGTGACCTGTTATTATTTTTATGACCCTGTAGGAAATCTGAAGTACTAAAAATGCACTAATACTCTGCCAGTGAAATATAAACCAGTAAACTAGAAAGAAGCAATTGAGATCAGAGAGCCCTGGACCCCATGGGCTACAGGGGCCCTGAATGGGAATTTGAGCGTGGAGAGACCGCCAGCCTCTACCCCTGACGCCCGAGGCTTGTTGTTCTGGGTAGGAGGCCCTGAACTTGCTTGGACGTTCTGTGTGTGGAGCTCTGCACCAGGGAAGCAGCGCTGCGTGTGTTTTTCTCTGCCTCACTGTCCGTTTCTGAGGCGTGGGGGCGGCAAGTGGCGCCTGGGTGGGGAAAGCTGGACCCAGCAGGTCTGACCTCCCGTGAGGAGCCCGGGGAGGCCAGGCCAGACCTCAAGACTGAAAACGGAACTTGTGTACACACCGGCTTCTTCGGGAAAGGAGAGGCGTTGAGGGAAAAGGCCGAGAGCCCCGCGGTTCCATCCACAGCTGGAGGCCTTCCTCTCCAGAAAGGCAGGGAAGGGGGCCCGCATGGGCCTTGAGCCCAGCTGCGATGCCTCCCTACTTGTACTCCGGAAGGTACACGTAACTTCTGCCTGGCTGAAACCCTGCCAGGGTAGACTTAGCTGCTGCCCACATTGTGTGCTTAGGGAACCCCAAGGAGAGATCACGCTGCCCCACCTTTCTCTCACCGCCCCCATTCTCTCGCTGTCCTGGCCCATAGACCTTTTATTATTAAGTCCAGCCCGGTAAAACTTCCAGGGTGGGCGTGTCCAGAGCTTCATTCCAGGTGAGAAGGGTGCTACAGCAAGAGAGACTCGAGTCAGACATGCGGAAGGACTTCCCACCTGGCCAGTCTCTAGCCATGGAGGCTGTACTATGTCAGCAGAGCCTGCTTTCCGTTTGCTGGAGCCAGAGCTGGCTCTCTCGCAATCCCTGTAGTAATCTGGGCCTCACAGCCAGGTGTAGCACCAGGCCGGCAGGCCGGCTCCGCACTGCCTGGCTGTGCCCACCCAAGGCTGCAGGCTTGGGTCTCTCTCCCACTTCCTGCCCGCCCCAGATGCCTCGTGCCTCTTGTTGCAGAAAGGAAGATGGAACCTGATGACATACACAGCTACATCACCCAGAAGCGGCAAACATTCCTCCTCCAGGTAGGCTGGCTGCCCCGCGGGCCCAGCGGGCTGTCCCTGTGCGGAGCGTGACTCCCGCTTCGGTGCCCTCAGTACGCCCTGGATATGAAGCGGAACGAGATCCAGCGGCTGGAGAGGCTGGCGGCCAAGGAGGAGGCCAAGCTGGAGCGGGCGGAGAAGTTTCTGGAGAAGGACGCTGCTCGATTTGAAGAGTTCCTCAGGGAAAACGACCGCAGCTCCCTGCAGGCCCTGAGAGCGTGAGCTGCCCGGACCCCAGCCTGTGCACACCCACCGCCCACCCAGCCCGACCCCAGCCTGGCACACCCACCACCCAGCCAGCCAGGCCCCTCCTTGGCAGCTCCCCCGCCTCCCGCCTTGACTGAAGGCAGAGTGCACGCCCCTCCTGCACACCCTGTGATTGGCTCCCTCCCCGCCCCACCCCCAGGGCTGAGAAGGAGACCAGAGCGAAGATGGAGACGATCCTGGAGATCCGCGATCTGACCAACCAGATCACGATCGTCAAGAGGTGAGGTCAGGCGCCAAGCTGGCCCTGCGCCCTCCGGGCCAGCACACCTCCGGGAGCCGGAGGAGCCCCACACAACACACACCTCTGAGCCTCGGCTCTCTAGGGACCCCAAGCCCTGTGGGGCTTTTCAGATGAGGTGACCGAGGCCAGGAGAGAGTCGGGGGCCTTCCTGAGGCCACAGCACCGGGCAGGGCTCGCTCCACCCTGAGAGCGGCTGCAACTCGGGGTGTGAGCCGCGCTGGTCCCGGCAGGGCGGCCTCCTTCCCCGCACACGGCGTTCCGGCGCCTGTCCTTCGGGAGGCCTGGGAGCTCCGGGCCCCGCCTCCCCTCCTAGGGGCCCAGGGGCGGAGCCTGACTTTGCCCGCCCCCTCCCGGGTCTAGTGAAATCTCCAGGTTTGAAGACACTCTGCAGCGCTACAAGGTCTACAAGGATTTCCTGTACAAGCTGTCGCCCAAGGAGTGGCTGCAGGGACGGGAGAGAAAGCGCTCATCTCTCACAAGCACCAGGGAGGCGGTCGAGGCCTCCGAGGAGAACGTGCTGTTCTCTACACTCGGGGACAAAGGTAGCAGGAGAGAGAGGGCGTGCCGGGTGCCCCTAGAGCCTGTGTCCAGCTGGCTCCAGGCCCCTTCCCCTGCTCGCGGAGCCCCCCCGCCCCCCGGGCTCAGCCCACACACTCCTGGGAGAATCGCCGACTGTCAAAGCAAACCTTCCTCCTGCCGCTGAGGGGGACCTCGGGGAGGGTCCTGGGGAACTCTGTGCCCCTGAGCCATCTGAGAGTCCTCCCGTGCTTCCTGTAGGACCAGAGATCAAGGGCCGGACAGATCTCAGAGGTATGTGGCTGCCCCAGGTTGGAGGGGCCCTGCTCCGGGCTGGGGCAGATGGACAGCCCTCCTCTGCTTCCTCCAGAGGAGCAGGGCCCAGAGAAGGCCACCAAGCTCCTGCAGGTGCCGCAGCTGAGGCAGGTCCGGCCCAGCACTGTCAGCCACCAGGGGGGCCCCCGGCCCAGTGGGCCTGGCAGGCTGGGCCCCAGGTGAGTGGGCTTGGTGGGGGGCGGGTGATGGAGGTGACTGGCCTGCTGCGGAGCGGCCCCCAGTGGCTCCGGCCAGAGGCACCCCAGCCGGGGTGAGAGGGTCAGGAGGGGCTGTTTCTAGCCTGGACGGTCTGGAGTCAGACTTCAGCCTGAAAAGCGAGATGTTTCCCAAGCAAAGCTTTCTTTTTGTCTGATTTGGTGAACTTGAGTTGGGGTGGCCCAGTTGGGCGCTGGTGGGACAGTCAAAGGTACACAGATGAAGCAGCTAGGTGGGCGCCTGGGACAGGACGCACCTGCCCACGCCCTCTGTGGCAGGAGTGCCGGCTGGCGGCTGGCAGAGCCTCCGAGCCTTTCAAGAGAATCAGGAAGTCTGGATTTTCATATGGAAGTCCCAAATTTTAACTGTGACAGTTACTTTTAAGTCTTTAAAAAAACATGGTAAGGGACAAGCAAATCAAACAGATCCAGACCCGGTGACTTGCCCCGTGGTCCCTCCGACACCCACCTCTAGGACCCCCAAGCCCCCCGGGCTCTCCTGGGTCCCTTCCTGCAGTGCCTCTCCACCCCCCCTCCATGCCCGCTGTTCTCCAGCTGTGACAGGTGACAATGGGACAGACCTCCTGCCCCACTCCCTCCTCCGTGTCCCCTCGCTCCTCCAGCCCAGCCACCCCAAACCCCGGCCCCTCCTGCAGTGCTGCCCACGCAGCGGAGAGGGGACTGGGGCCTTGAGCAGCCAGGCGAAGCTGGAGCCCTGGCTCCGCTTCCAGCACCTGCCCTCGGGGCCAGGGCTGCAGAGTCCAGGAAGTTTCAGCAAAGCACGGCCATGATTGCACTTGGGTCTCCTGCTACTTCCTTCTCTGATACTGTAGCGTTGTGGACGTATCACCAACTGCACAAGCCACGCAGCAGGTTGACTCTGGTCCCAGGAACCCCTGTCGGGGGTGCTGTTTCCAGCTGAAGAGGTTACGTGTGTGTGCTTCCTCGCCCTACGTTGCCCTCAGCCCTGGAGCTCCCAGCAGCAGGCTTCTGTCGGGACAGACCCTGAGAACAGAGGTCTGGGCCCCGCCCTCTACTAGCCATGTGACCAGGGCCACTGAGCACGTGTGGGCAGGTTGTGGGCTGCACGAGGCACCCGGCCGAGAGGGCAAGTGGGGGCTAAAGTCCAGCCCAGCCCCAGGCTCTGTCCTCCTGGAAGGAGGATTCTTAGAAGGGCACCTTCTGGGCCAAGAGTGTCCTAGCGGTGACCTCGGCAGGTGACTGGCTCTCTGAGGAGCGTGTTTCTCATTTGCCGAATGGGCATCAATGTGCAGACGGTGTGGGGCACAGGCCTGGGAGTGTGTTAGCTGTCGGCGTGGGCCCTGCGCTGTCATCTCCGTACTTCACGATGGTCGGGGCCTGGAGTCTCTCAGGCCTCGGCCCAGCTCTCCCCGGCTGCAAGCCCCCCTCGCCAGCTCCGGGGCCAGCAGAACCTGCGTGTCTGCATAGGGTGCAGGCTGGAGCAGGCCAGGAGGGGTGACGAAAGCGGGTTTGAGGTCGGTCCAGGGCCCCCTGCAGTGTCGCAGCCCAAGCAGCCTTTCCTGTGGCCTCTGGGCCCGCCCAGCATGGTCCCTGCCCCGTGGCATGTGTGTCACAACAGCTGTGCGTGGGACCAGCAAGGACACGTGGCACGGCCGAATCTGACAGAGGAGGTGGGCAGAAAAGGCGCACGGTGAATGGGGAGCCGCAGGTGCACAGCTGCTGAGCACCCGGAGTGCGGGAAGGAGCCGGTGGGGAGGGGCAGAGCCGCCTCGGGATGGGGGCTCACAGGCCCCGAGGGTGCGAGCTGTAGTCTGGCCGGAATGAGAGGAGCTAGTTGGGTGCTGACCCTCTCCCCCTGGCTGCCGTGTGACAGCTGGGGGCCGAGAGGAGCCCAGCGCCACCTTCTCGGCAACTTGAGGGACAGAGGAGGGGGCGAGGGGCGGGCGTCACGCCCTCAGGCCTCCCTGACCCCGTGTCTCCGCAGGGCCTGTTCCACCCTCCCCGTGCAGGAGGACCCAGACAGCGACGGGGAGGTCAGTGCCCGCTCTGGGCGGGGGCCGCAGGAGCCGGGCCCGCGCCGTCCAGCAGCTCCACGTGGCTCTGGTTGCAGGAGCTGCAGCTGTACTTCACGGAGCCCCAGCAGCTCCTGGATGTCTTCGTGAACCTGGAAGAGCAGAACCTCTTACTGGTCCAGAACACCCAGGAGATGGAGGAGGCCTTGGAAGAGCTGAGCTTCACCCTGAAAAACACCCAGATCCGCATGTAGGTCTCACGCCGCCGGGCGCCCGGGCAGCGAGGGGGCTCTGTCGCTGGCTTTCCTCCTGGGACCTCCCACAGCAACTGGGAGCTGGGCTGTGCACTCCCCGCCCTGTGCATGGCTTCAGTTTTCTGGAAAGCTCCATTTGCAGACTTAAGGCCTGGCTCTGGGAAGAGGGTGTGTCTTCTTGGGCGGGGGGCTGGGGTTGGGAGCGGGTCAGGCCCCTCCCCACCCTGGAGCAGCCTGTACGCAGAGGGGGAGATCTCCAAGGCCCTCTCGCGCAGGGCCTTATTGCTGACACTAGGCCCCCCAGAGCTGGTCTGGGCAGGGTCAGGCCGGGGCACCACGGGAGGCCTGCTGGGAGCCAGGAATCATCCGTTTATTCCCAGACAGTGGCTGAGCGCCTGTTCTGGGTCAGGCTGGGGTCTAGGCTCTCCAGGGATAAGGTAAGGCCCTGCCTCGTGAGCTGACAGCCCGTGGGAGCAGACTTAGAGGCTCGCAGATTTGAATTGTAGGTAGTAACACGTGCTAGGAGGAAAAGAAAGAGTGACGTAAGAAGAAGGCCGAAGTGGAGGGTCGCAGCAGATGGGAGAGGGGAGGGGAGGCTTCCAGGGGAAGGCGTCCTTTAAGCCAGGCACTTCCCGAGCAGCGGGAAGCCACGTGGGGATCTCGGGGGAAGAGGGCTGCGCGCAAAGGGAAGGCACGTGTAAAAGCCCTGAGGCGGGAGCCGGCCCGAGGCTGTGAAGTCCCGGGGGAACCATGTTCTTCAGGGCTCAGTCTTGCTGGGCTGCATCTACCCTGGAGAATTTCCTCCTGAGGGGCTCCAGAATCATACAGAAACGTAGGCTCTCAGGAAGGACTGTTTCCTGGAACCTGGGAAGTGGCAGAGATGCAAAGCGAGATGAGCTGGGGAGAGGCAGGCGGCCTCCCAGACTCCAAGAACCTGCTAGAGGACATACACATGCACCCGTAGGCCTCACGGCAGAATCCTGGAGGGGCTGTCTGGTAGCTGGTCTTCAGCCAGCTGAGCCATCCCCAAGATCACCAACAGTTTATTTCCAGAGGAGTCACAGCCCATATGCATTTAACTTACATGAACTCAACCATCGTTTCTAAAATAAAATAAGGAAGAAAGAAAAAAGAAAAAGAAAACTTCGGGACTTCCTTGGCGGTCCAGTGGTTAAGACCTCGCCTTCCAATGCAGGGAGTGTGGCTTCGATCCCTGGTCAGGGAGCTAAGATCCCACATGCCTCACAGCCAAAAAACCAGAAACTTAAAGCAGAAGCAATATTGTAACAAATTCAGTAAAGACTTTAAAAATGGCCCACATCAAAAAAATCTTTAAAAAAAAACTTCAAAAATACAACAAATAAACAATCTGAGTAGGCCTGTCTTTTAAGGAAATTGTATTAATGATTAATAACCTTCCATGGGCTTCCCTGGTGGCGCAGGGTTTGAGAGTCTGCCTGCCGGTGCAGGGGACACAGGTTTGAGCCCTGGTCTGGGAAGATCCCACATGCCGCAGAGCAACTGAGCCTGTGTGCCACAACTGTTGAGCCTGTGCTGTAGAGCCTGCGAGCCACAGCTACTGAGCCCGCATGCCACAACTACTGAGCCTGTGTGCCACAACTGCTGAGGCCCACACGTCTAGAGCCCATGCTCCACAACAAGGGAAGCCACTGCGATGAGAAGCCTGTGCACTGCAACAAAGAGTGGCCCCCACTCGCTGCAACTAGAGAAAGCCAATGTGCAGCAACAAAGACCCAACACAACCAAAAATAAATAAATAAAAATTTAAAAAAACAAAAAAACCTTCCAAAACACAAGTTACCGGGGCCAGATGGATTTACTGGTGAATTCTACCAAACATTTAAGGAAGAGAGAACAGTTTTCTACAGTCTCTTCCAGATGATAGAAACAGAGGGAATACTTCCTAACTCCTTCTCTAAGACCAGCATTCAGCGTTAACCTACCTAGTAACAAAACCAGACAAAGACATTACAAGAAAAGTACAGTATCTCTCGTGAACAGAGAGATGTAAAAATCCTCAACAAAATGTTAGCAAATTGAATTCCACAACGTATAAAAAGAATTATACACCACGATGAAGTGAGATTTTTCCCAGGTATGCAAGGCTAGTTTAACATTTGAAAATCAATCAGTGTAATCCACCACATCAATAAGCTAAATAAGAAAAAAGCACATGATCATATCAATGGATGCAGAAAAAGCATTTGAGAAAATCTAATACTCATTCATCATAAAAACCCTCAATAAACTAGGAATAGAGGAGAATTTCCTAAACTTGATATAAGATGTCTGCAAAAGCCCTACAGCTAACGTCATACTTAAAGCTTTCTTGCTAAGATTAGGAACAAGGCAAGGATGTCCTGTGTCACCACTCCTTTTCAACATCGTACTAGAAGTCCTAGCTAATGCAACAAGGCAAGAAAAGGAAGTAAGAGGTATACAGGCTGGGAAGGAAGAAATAAAACTTTCTTTGTTCACGGAACACATGGTCCTCTGTGTAGAAGAAATGAAAGAATCAACAAAAAAAACCTCCTGGAACTAGTAAACTATTATAGCAAGGTTACAGAATACAAGGTTAATATACAAAAGTCAATCACCTTCCTATACATTCGCAATGAACGAGTGGAATTTGACACTGAAGATGTATTAGCGTCCCCCCGAATGAAATGCTTCTATAGCTAACAAAATATGTACAAGATCTATATGAGGAAAGCCACAAAAGTCTGATGAAGCAAGCCATGTTTATGGGTAGGAAGACTCAAAGATGTCAAAGTATCGGTGCTTCCCAGCTTGCTTTACAGATTCAGTGCTCTCTCCACCGAGATCTCAGCAAGTTTTTTTTACGGATATTGAAAAACTGATTCTAAAATTTATGTGGAGGCAAACGACCTAGAAGAGCCGACTCAGTATTGAAGGAGAAGATCGAAGTTAGAGGAATGACGCTACCTGACTCCAAGACTTAATTGGCAAGAGAAAAGACATAGAGATCAATGGAACAGAATAGAGAACCCAGAAATAAACCCACGTAAATGTGATCAACTGATTTTTCCCAGAGGGGCAAAGGTCGTACGATGGAACAAACAGTCTTTTCAACAAATGCTGCTGGAACAGCTGGATGTCCACATGCAAAAAAAAAATAGGAATCTAGACACAGACTTTACACCCTTCACAAAAACTAACTCAAAAATGGATCACAGACGCACATCTAAAATGCAAAACTATAAAACTAGAAGAAAATATAGGAGAAAACCTAGATGACCTTGGGTACGGTGATGACTTTTCAGACACAACGGCAAAGAAGACGGTCTGTGAAAGAAAGAATTGATAAGGTGGACTTCATTAAAAATATAAAATTCAGCTTTATGAAAAGCAATGTCAAGAGAATGAGAAGGTAAGCCAGAGACTGGGAGAAGATATGTACAAAATGTATGATAAAGGGCTGTTGTCCAAAATATACATTGTTAAAAATTTAATATTGTTAAAAAATTGTTAAAATTTTAATATTGTTAAAATTTCACAATAAGGAATAAACAACCTGATTAAAAAAATGGGCCAAAGATCTGAACTGTCACCTCATCAAAAAAATAGTCACATGGCAAAAAAGCACCTGAAAAGATGCTCGACGTCATAGGTCCTCAGGGAAATGCAAATTAAGACAACAATGAGAGGGAATTCCATGGCGGTCCAGCGGTTAAGACTCCGAGCTTTCACTGCCGAGGGCTGGAGTTCTATCCCTGCTCAGCGAACTAGGATCCCACAAGCTGTGAGGCGTGGCCAAAAACAAACACAAAAAAACAAAAAAACCCCGAACTACCGTTACACGCCCATCAGAATGACCAAACTCAGAGCACTGACAGCAGCAGGTGCTGGTGAGGTGGTGGAGCAACAGGAACGCTCGTCATCGATGGAGGCGCAGCCCCTTTGGAGGACAGTTGGGCAGTTTCTAACGAAACCAGACGTACTCTTACCTTAGGATTCAGCAGCCACACGCCTTGGTGTTTACCCAAGGCGTTAAGATCCTAGGTCTACATCAAAACCTGCACGTAGATGCTTATAGCAGCTGTAGTCATAATTTATTCAAAACCTGAGAGCAACCAAGATGGCCTTCAGGAGATACAACCAGACGGTGGAATGTTATTTGGTGTTAAAAAGAAATGAACTGTTGAGCCATGAAAAGACATGGAAGAAACTCAACTGCCTAGGACGAAGTGAGAGAAGCCAATCTGAAGAGGCTACAGAACCGTATGATTCCAACTGTATGACAGTCTGGAAAAGGCAAAACTATGGAGACAGTGAAAAGATCAGTGGTTGGGCTTCCCTGGTGGCGCAGTGGTTGAGAGTCCGCCTGCCGATGCAGGGGACATGGGTTCGTGCCCCGGTCTAGGAAGATCCCACATGCTGCGGAGCGGCTGGGCCCGTGAGCCATGGCTGCTGAGCCTGCGCGTCTGGAGCCTGTGCTCCGCAACGGGAGAGGCCACAGCAGTGGGAGGCCCGCGTACCACACACACAAAAAAAAGATCAGTGGTTGCCAGGAGTTGGGGGGCGGAGGGATGAATAGGGAGAACCCAGGATTTTTAGGGCAGTGACGATACTGTATGTGACACCACAATGATGGGTAAAGCCCACATCCATAGAATGTACACCACCAAGAGTGAACCCCAGTGTTAACTGTGGATTCTGGGTGATAATGATGGGCCCATGTGCGTTCATCAGTTGTGGTAAGCGGACCACCCTGGCGCGGAATGTCAGTAGTGGGGGAGGTGGGGGGCAGGGGAAATTCGGGAAATCTCTGTACTTTGCACTCGGTTTTGCTGTGAACCTAAAACTGCTCTAAAATATGAAGTCTGTATTCAAAAAATATATACAACAGCAAATGAGCAGTGTATTCCCACAGTGGAAGCAAGAGTGGCCGTGTTAGAGACAGTGTCCTGAAACTCTCAGGAGTGCCACAGTGGAGCCAGGCAGAGCCGCCAGGGCTGGGCTCACGCCATGTCACCAGCAGGCGAGCGGATGGACAGTGCGGCCTGCCCACAGCACTCTCGTTGGGTGTCCACCGCTGCTGTGACAAATTAGTGCAAACCGAGGAGCTTAGAGCAACCAGAGCTATCCTCTTACAGTTCTGGAGGCCAGAATCGCGACATGGGTCTTGCTGGGTTAAAATCAGGGTGTCGGCAGAGGCCCTGAGGCAGAGCCCTTTTCCAGCTTCCAGAGGCCACCTCGCCCTTGCATTTGGAAGCCAGCAGTGCCAGCGGAGGCCTCCTCCCCTCACATTGCTTGACTCTCTTTCCTGCCTCTGTCTTCCGTTTACAAGGACCCTTGTGATTACAATGCGTCCAACCAGATAATCCAGGACCATCTCTCCATCTCAGGGTTAGCTGGCTAACAGCCCTAATTCCATCTGCAGCCCTGGTTCCCCCTTGCCAGGTAATGTAACGTAGTCACAGGTTCGTGGGGTTAGGGCGCGGACGTGTAATGGGGGCCGTTACGCACCGTACAAATCTACTGAGCAGTAAGAAGGAACAGACTATCACGCCAGCCAGTGATGCGGGTGAGGGAGAGAAGCCAGGCACCAGAGAACACCTATTAATCGGGAGGCTAGAACCAACTGTGTGTGTGATCCATTGCTGCGTCGCAAATTACCCCAAAACCCGGTGGCTCAGTCTAACACACATGTATTATGTCAGGCTTTCTCTGGGTCAGGGACCCGTGCACGTCTGGGCTGGCTTCTCTGCTCCGGGGCCTCACGGGGACTGCTGTCCAGGTGGAGGCTGGGCTGCAATCGTCCCAAGGCTCTGAGCTCCGAGCTCGTGCACGCGGCTGTTGTCAGGATTTGGGTCCCGGCTGGTTCTAGGCCAGAGGCCACCCTCAGTCCCTGCCACGTGGGCTCCTGGATAGGGCAGCTTGCGTGCAAGCCGGAAAGCCAGCGGAGAGAGTCTCCTAGCAAGACGGAAGTCAGGATCCTCTGTAACCTGGTCACAGAAGGGACGTGCTGCCCACGTTGCACTGGTGAGAGCAAGTCGATGAGTTCAGCCTGCGTTCAGGGTGTGAGCATCTTTGAGAAGCCAAAGTGAATGGAGACTTCAGCCCATCAGGTGCCTTTGGTGGGGGAAGGGGAGGGAGGAGACCGAGGGGCACGAGGAAGTTTGGGGGTGTGAAAAGGCCCTGTGCCTCGATTATGCTGGTCCTCACACAGCGTGTGTTTGTCTAGCCCCGCCGTATACACAAAATGGTACATTTCTGATACGTAAATTAAACCACAACCACAAAATATTATTTGGTGAATTCAGGACTTTTTAAGGCTGACTTGGCCAGTCGCCCCTGTACATTGACTGGGCGCGTAAGGTTGCAGGACGAGCCGACAGGGCATCATATATTCTCTGTCAAGGGCACCGCACGTGAGGAGTCGCATGTGACCCTGAGGGCGAACACCTCCTTGAATCGCACGCTGGCTCCCTGGCTCCCTCCCTCAGGTCCCAGCCCTTTCCCTGCTGTGAGGTGCTTGAGACGCTCACTCCCTGGGCCCTCCATTCAGGGTCAAGGAGAGCCCAGACCAGGAAGATGGGCCTGAGACGCACAAGAGACACAGGACAGGCTGAGGTAAGGACAGAGCCTGAGCGCCAGGGTCAGTTCTGTGTCTCCAGACAGGGCAGAGGTGATGGGACCAGAGAGGAGCCAAGCGGAGGTGCTCAAGCCAGAGGGAACCCCGGCCCCTCCCAGCTGTGCCATAGTGACCACAGGAGCAGGAAAGAGAAAGCCTCCGTCCCTTCCTGGAAACCGCGCAAACCTGCCTCCAAGAAGGACCAGCCCAACCAGGAAGTCAGAGAATGTGCAGGAAGGAATCCAGCAGAACCCCAGACACCATCGCTGGAGGTGAGGGTCAGCCCTGCAGTAGCTGGGGCCACCGGGCCAAGGCCAGCCACACCCAGCAGGAAGTACTGGCCCGTGCCGGCCTCGGCCTCGGCCACACGCCGTGTAGGCTGAGTCTTGGCAGCCACGCGAGGCACCTGCAGCCCACGACTGCCGCTCAGTCACGGAAACGAGCCTCCACGGCCCGGTGGACACCAGCCCGCATGTCAGCCTCCAGCCCAGGCTCCATCCCGACACTCGATGAAAGCGACACAACTCGCCTTAGGTCCCGGGACTGGCCTTGCACTGACGGCCAGCTCTACAGAGAAGCCAACAAAAACCGTCATCGGAAACAGGAGAGAAAACATTCACGAAGGGGATGAGTTTGAGAAATCCTAGTAAACGTAGACACTGTGAGAATTAGGAGAACGTCTTAACTCCTCTCTGGAGAGGCTTCAGCCCTGCCGGGGAAAGAACCATCGGGCACAGGAAAGCCCACCGGGGTTAAGGGCGTGATAAGGACTGAACACGGCCGGCAATCAGGCGGGCCAAGTGGGCAGTAGGCTGGGACAGCTGCCAGAGCTCCAAGGAGAAGAACAAGGTGGCACTGCAGGAGAAAGGGCAGGGCCCAGGGCTACGCCTGCAGGTGACGAGTGGGAGGAATTCCAGGTGCCAACAGACGGAAGGCAGGAGAGGCAAAAGCCAGTGCGCCGGCAGGTGAAAACCGCCCTGGACTGAACCCAAGGCCCAGGTGCAGGGACAGGAGCTCACACTGGACACCTCCACAGGGATAAGACCGAGAAGAAAAAGCTACGAGGCTGGAGCAGACGAGGAAAACAAACAAAACCCAGGTCCTGTAAAGGAACCAGAGCCAAACGTGTGTCATTCGTTTCCTCCAGAATCCTAATGCCAGGGTCTAGGTGAGCACGGCTCTCAAGTTTGAGGGGTGAGAAGGATCTCTTCTTTTTTTTTTTTTTTTTTTTTAACAAGGCTCTGTTACCGTAATACTGGCTTTTGTACTTGCTGA
>NW_020838067.1:0-17350 GCF_003676395.1 Aethalodelphis obliquidens | reverse complement strand
ACCGTAATACTGGCTTTTGTACTTGCTGATGTATTTACCTTTACTGAGATTTTTATTTGTCCACGTGACTTCAAGTTACTATCAGTAACCTTTCTGTTCACCTGGCAGGACTCCTCTGGGCATTTCTTGCGGGACAGCTCTAGTGGTCACCAAGTCCCTCAGCGTTTGTTCATTTGGGAATGTCTGGATTTCTCCGCTTCTAAAGGACCCTTTTGCCAGATGTAGGATTCATGGTTGACTCTTTTGTTTTTTTCCTTTGAACACTTTGAATATATTGGCCTCTGTCTTCTGGCCTCCACAGTGTCTAATGAGAAATGTGCTGAAAGTCTTATTGAAGGTCCTTTGGATGTGGGGATTCGCTTCTCTCTTGCTGCTTTCAAGATTCTTTGGCTTTCGATTACCCTGTGATCGTTTGTTATAATGTGTCTCAGTGTAGGTCTCTTTGACTTCCTCATACTTGGAGTTCCTTGAGTTTCCTGGATGTATATATTCATCCAGTTTGCAAACTTTTCAGCCATTATTTCTTCAGATACATTCTCTGCCTCTTTCTCTCTCTTCTCTGTCTGTGACGCCCACAATGCGTATATTGATCCTCTTGATGTTGTCCTACAGGTTCCTTAGGCTTTGTTTGCTTTTCTTCAGTCTTTTCTTTTCTGTTCCTCAGCCTCCATCGTTTCCATCGTCCTCTTTTCAAGATCACTGATTGTTTTTTCTCCCTGCTCAAGTTTGCCTTTCAATCCCTCTAGTGAATTATTTATTTCAATGATTGTGTTTTTTAGCTCCAGGTTTTCTTTTCTGATTTCTTGTTAAGTTTTCTACTTCTTTGTGCGTATTTCCATTTTGTTCACACATCATTTTCTCGACCTTCTCCACATCTTCTTTTAGTTCTTTGAGCATCTTTTTTTTTTTTTTTTTTGTGGTACGCGGGCCTCTCACTGTTGTGGCCTCTCCTGTTGTGGAGCACAGGCTCTGGAAGTGCAGGCTCAGTGGCCATGGCTCATGGGACTAGCCGCTCCGCGGCATGTGGGATCTTCCCGGACCGGGGCACGAACCCGTGTCCCCTGCATCGGCAGGCGGACGCTCAACCACAGCACCACCAGGGAAGCCCCTCTTTGAGCATCTTTTAACACAGTTTTTTAAAAGTCTTGGTAGTATACCTGCCATCATGTTTTTTTAAGGAACAGTTTGTTTGTTTTTCCTGTCAATGGGCCATACTTTCTCATTTCTATGTGTGCCTTGTGAATTTTTGGTAAACCCTGAATATTTGAGTTTAATAATGTGTTAACTCTGGAAATCACATTCTGTCTCTTCCCCAGGGTTTTCTGTTTATTGTTGCCATTGTTTGTTGGTTTTGGTTGTTTTGATTGTTGTACGCTATCTTTGTGCTGAGAATCAGCCTGAGGTGTAAACTTAAGGTCTCAGGTCTTTTCTGAGACTTTCCCTTGCGGATGCTGCCACAGGGATGGAGGTGGGGGATAGGTAGCTGTTACTGTGCTCAGTGCTGAAATGGACAGAAATGAACACGGTTTTACATCAGAGTCTTCCCTTAGAAACTGCAAGCCTCAACAGACTCCGGAGTTACAGAAGAGCTCCATCACAGTTCTGCCAGTGCAACAGTGGTCTGGATGGGGAGGTAGACTCCTGGGGCTTCCTACTCTACCATCTTCCCCGACTTCAAAATATGTTATTTTTGTTCTTTTTGCTGCTATTTCTGCAGGAAAATGGTAACTCCTTCTCTTTTGCTTGGTCTTTGAATGACCTTTATTCACATTTGGTTCTGCTCGCTTTTCTCTCTCTCTCTCTGTCTCTTTAATACCAGTTCAGCAAACTTTCTGAGTATATGTCCCCAGGTATTTATGAAGGGATTCTCTTTCTTGTTACTGTCTGAAAAACCTATTATAACTTCTCCAGTTCAGCCCAGTGGCTCTAAGAAAATTTCAAACACATAAACATATACAAAAGTAGAGAGGTGGGACTTCCCTGGAGGTCCAGTGGTTGAGACTTCGCCTTCTAGTGCAGGGGGCGTGGGTTCGATCCCTGGTCAGGGAATTAAGATCCCACACGCCTCGGGGCCAAAAAACCAAAACGTAAAACAGAAGCGATATTTTAACAAATTCAATAAAGACTTTAAAAGTGGTCCACATCAAAAAAAAAAAAAAATCTTCAGAAGTAGAGAGGATGGTATAATGAGTCTCCAGGATCCCATCACCAGCTTCACCAGTGATCAACTTGTAGCCAATCTCCCTTCACCTAGAACCCACCCACTTCCCTATGTCCCATATTATTTTTATAAATTTATTTATTTATTTTTGGCTGTATTAGGTCTTCGTTGCTGCGTGCAGGCTTTCTCTAGTTGCAGTGAGCAGGGGTTACTCTTTATTGTGGTGCATGGGCTTCTCATTGGGGTGCATGGGCTTCTCATTGCGGTGGCTTCTCGTTGCGGAGCACGGGCTCTAGGTGTGTGGGCTTCAGTAGTTGTGGCATGCGGGCTTAGTAGTTGTGGCTCGCGGGCTCTGGAGCGCAGGTGCAGTAGTTGTGGTGCATGGGCTTAGTTGCTCCATGGCATGTGGGATCTTCCCAGACCAGGGCTCAAAACCCATGTTTGAGCCCTGCATCGGCAGACAGATTCTTAACCACTGTGCCACCAGGGAAGTCCCTCCCATATTATTTTGAAGCAAATTCCAGGCATTGTATCATTTAATCTTTAACTGTTTCAATAGGTACTTCTAAAAAGATGAGGCCTCTTCCAATTAACCACAATACCATCATAGCATTAAAAAAAGAAATCCTTAATATTGAATATTCAAAATCCATAAACGGAGTTTTTCAATCATTAATTTGAATTAGAATCCAAATAAGATCAATACTCTGCAATCAGTTGTATCTTTAAGTCCCTTTCAACCCATAGGTTCCCTCCCTGTGTGATCACTTTTCCGGTGGCAAAATGCTCCTCAGGTGCTGTGTGTTGGATTCCCCGAGGGATCTTGCTTTTTTTTTTAATTTCAGTATTTTTTTAAATTGAAGTATAGTTGATTTACGATGTTGTGTTAATTTCTGCTTCACAGCAAAGTGATTCTGGCACACAAACATATATACATATATATATTTTTAAATATTTCTTTCCATTATGGCTTATCACAGGATACTGAACATAGTTCCCTGTGCTCTACAGCAGGACCTTGTTGTTTATCCATTCTGTATATAATAGCTTAGATCCGCTAACCCCACACTCCCACTCCATCCCTCCCTCAACCTCCTCCCCCTTGACAACCACAAGTCTTTTATCTCTGTGTGTCGTCTGTTTCTGTTTCATAGATACGATCATTTGTGTCATATTTCAGATTGCACATATAAATGATGTCATATATTTGTCTTTCTCTTTCCGACTTACTGTACTTTGTTGGACAATCTCTAGTTGCATCCATGTTGCTGCAAATGGCATTCTTTTATTCTTTATTCTTTTTTTTTTTTTTTACTTTCTGGCTGCACCCTGTGGCATGTGGGATCTTAGTTCCCCAACCAGGGGTTGAACCCGTGCCCCCTGCATTGGAAGCACGGAGTCTTAACCACTGGACCGCCAGGGAAGTCCTATTACATTCTTTTTTATGGCCGAGTAGTGTTCTATTGTATATATGCAACACATCTTCTTTATCCATTCGTCTGTCCATGGACACTTAGGTTGTTTCCATGTCTTGGCTGTTGTGAACAGTGCTGCTCTGAAAATGGGGATGCGTGTGTCTCTTTGGATTAGACTGTTGTCTGGATATATGCCCAGGAGTGGGACTACTGGATCCTATGGTGGCTCTATTTTAGCTTTCTGGGGAGCCTCCACACTGCTCTCCACAGTGTCTGCAGAAGCTTGCATTCCCTCCCACACTGTAGGAGGGTTCCCGGGGATCTTGGTAAGTGAAGTCTCTAGCTGGGCAGGTCCTAGGTGGAGCCTGGACCCTGCGTTTCTGACAGATGTGCCGGTGATGTGCACGCTGGTCTGAAAGGACCGACACTGAGCAGTGTGTCCCTCGTGCCCTGCATTTCCTGAGACTTTTCTCCTTTACCAGTGGGATCTGGTGGAAGAGAAAAGCCTGTGACCCAACAACTTGACATTTAAAGAGAACTAGTGGGGAAAAGGTACCTTTTTATCCCAATTACTTGGAGAAGAAATAGAACATCAAAATTACCCCCCGGCCCCCAACCTGGTCCACGTAGCAGAGGTGCCGGCTCTAGGGTCACTCATGGGTCCAGGCGCTGGACGTAGAGGAAGCTTTACAAAGCAGGCTAGAACCGAGTGCAATCACGTACCCTTAGGAGATGCATCACTGACCTCGAACGCACCCGCCCTTTTGGTGGGCACTCAGGGTTGGAGGGGTGTCCGGCCTCTGTTGTTGTCCCGGGCAACCTGCGTGCACCCCACAAGGGCCCGGGGGCAGGGTATGTGGGAGCTGCGTGTGGCCTGTCAGACCATCTGCCTCTGAGAGCCCAGGAGAGCTGGCCAGACCAGGTCAGGATCCCTCATGCTCAGGCTTCTGGCCTCAGCCCCACAGCCATGGGGCTGCAGCCCGGGGGGGCACCGGGAGGCTGAGGCCCGTAACCCTGTGGCGGTGCGTGTGACGGACCGGTGGCCCCCAGTGGGCAAAGGAGCAGCAGCCCGTGGCACTTGGCCTGTAAAGGAGAAAATGTCCGTAGGTTCCATCAACCAATGTGCAGAGCCACAAAATCACCGTAGGGGTAAGGGACACCTCTAGGCCTCCCGGCACTGCTGGCTGAGGGGCCGATGTCCTGCTTACCCTGGCCGGGACTTGCATGCGGCCGCCCGTACAGGACGGCCCCACGACCACCCTAAGAGCCAGGATTCCTGCTCCAGAAACCCCAACATACAATGGTCAGTGTCTGCCATGATTGTGAAAGATTTAAAAAACTTCTCAGTATATTATTTCATGTAAGAGTTGATCGTTGCTGTCCTATTCCTAAGAGAATTGAAAACGTGTCCTCACCAAGCCCTGTCCTGTCAATGTCCATAGCAGCATTATTCCCAAGAGCCTAAAGGTGGGCAGTACCCAGGTGTCCAGTGGTGAAGAAGCCATCAGCAAAGTGTGGGCTCTGCACACAGCGCACTACTGCAGAGTCATAGACGGACCACAGCGGTCACAGGAAGGAGTGAAGCTCTGGTACGCACTACAACACAGACAGACCTGAAAACATTGTTCTGAACGCAAGAGCCAGACACAGAGGGACAAATGTCGTGTGGCTCCACGTTACTGAGATATCCAGGAGGCAAAGTAGGGGGGACGGAAGAGTGGGAGTGACCGCCTGGGTTTCTCCCCAGGTGGTGAAAATGTTCTAAAATTAGATTATGGTGACGGTTGTACGCCTTTGCAACTCTACTAAAAACAACTGACTTGTGCACTTGTGAAGAATTTTATGGTGAATTACATACCTCGGTGAGGCTGGTTTTTGTTTTCTTTTTTTTTTTTTAGTGTGGATTGTTAAAGATCTTACATTTTCCTCCTGCATCTCACCAGCGCCTCTGACCCTGGGCCTCACCCAGCCCTCAGCATGCGGCAGAGGCCAGCAGGCTCAGAGAGGTGCTGGTCCCCCATCCAGGGAGCGGGAGGTCAGCCAACTGAAGCAGTGGATCAGCACGCTGATGATGTCCGTCGCCAGGGAGGAGGAGGCAGCCGCGGAGCTGGAGCTCAAAGCTCGCATATTCCATTTCGGCGAGTACAAGGGTGATCAGGAGGTAGGGCCTCTGGATGGACAGATGGCTGCCCGTGGGCGGTGGTGGGCAGAGGGCATGTGGCCACAGGCCAGGGTGGGAGGGTGGGGGCGTTCATGGGCACCTGCTGGGACGGGGCCCAGTGCTCAGAGCTCGGATGGTGGGAGAGCGAAGCCCCGGGGACGCGGTGCTCTGGGGCTGCCGTGGCCCCTTGCCAGCGTCCAGGCTCTGGGCCTGACCCAGGGGCACCACTGGACAAGGCCGTTGGCCTCAAAGCAGAACCAGCCATGTATTCACGCCCTGTGAACAGGCAGCTCCCCGACATACCTCCTCTATCCCTTGCTTCCTTCAGTGACTACATCAGCTTCTTAAACACACACAGTGTGTCTGGAAGTGACCCTGCCAGGAGCAGGGCAGGCACGTCCCCAGCCAGGCTTGGTCGGGGGGAGAGTTCTGAGGGCACAGAGGCCAGGGATGTGTCCTGGGACCGGGCACACCCCTCCTGACAGCATGCCCGGGGCCCAGGGTGTGCACCTGACTTCCTAGTTCATTCAAATTCCCGTTGAATGCCTACTGTGCGCCAGGCACCGGGCCAGGTACCTGGGATGCCCCGAGAGCAGGCCAGGCGTCCGTGCCTCCTGCAGACTAGTGGGCGCTGGCTGTGCCCTGTGCCTGGCCTGTGCCTGCTGCTCCTCTTGTAACCACCCTGTGGGACAGTGGTCGTTGAGTTTTCTGAATGCCAGGACAGGCTGAGAGAGGGGAGTCCACCTGCCCAGGGCTACACAGAAAGCAGGTCACAGAACATGGTCCTGGGGGGAGCTGAGGTCAGCGCGGGGCCAGGACAAGGCGGGCTCCTGGAATAGGGGCTGGGCCTCAGTGGGCACCCCGAGGCCCAGACGTGAGCCCCAGTAGGTGCCGGGACCCAGGATCTGGCTGACCACAAGAGGGCCAAGGGGTCAGGCACTCTGGCCAAGAGAAGTCCAGGCGTCCAGTTGTGCACCCCCCCCTACTTCCCGAGCCCCACTGCCTGCTGGGCAGGGCCCTGGGAGGTCAAAGAAGCCGCAGTGAGAGGTCTGGCAGGCTGGGGCAAGGGGCCGGCCCAGGCCCGCGTGGCCACACTGGAGGGAGGCCTCCCACCTCGCAGGACAAGCTGCTGGAGAGCCTGAACCGCAAGGTGCTGGACGTGTACCAGCACTGTGTCGGCAGCCAGCAGGAGTCCAGCCTGGGCACCGTGAAGATGCTGGCCACCATCGAGCACCAGCTGAACGAGCTGCTCGAGAACCTGGAGCGGGTGCCCCAGGTGAGGGTCGAGCAGGCCGAGAAAGCCAAGGAGAAGGAGCGCCATTTGAGGTGAGGTGCCGCTGGTCATGCAGCTGTCTCTCAGCGGGAGGGCCCGGGGGCGAGGGACCCTCACACCCCTGCCCCGGCTCTGGGCTGGCACTGAGGACAGAGGTCGGATGCAGCCCTGCCCGCGGAGCTCCCGAACCAGCGGCAGGACCTGGTGCTGCATGCTGAGGGAGGGGAGCCGGCATCTGCGGGCGTCTGGGGGCGTCTGGGGGTCCAGACGGGATGGCACACTCAGCCCGACGGAGAAAGTCCCTGTTTGGGAGTGGGGCGTGTGGTGGCGTCAGGGAGCCTGGGAGCCAAAGTGAGGGTGCGGCCAGCCGGCCTCGCCTCCGGAGACAAGGGACGGTGGCAGGCACTGTGCTGGCTGGACTGGAGGGGGAGAGGAGCTGCACTGCCAGAGCCCGGGGTGGGGGGCGGTGGAGGGGGAAGGCGCCCGCTCGGGAGCAGCTGAAGGGAGCCTAGGTCAGCAGGGGACGCCCGGCTCCAAAGGGAGGCCCGTGGAGCTCCCCACAGGCCCAGTGGGGTGCAGGCCAGTCCCTGGCCACCTGGTTCATTCGGTCCTAGCAGAGCCCCGAGACACGGTCACCTGCAAGCAGCCATGTCTCTGCCACATGCACAAGGGCTCTTCTTGTGTGTCCGTGGGCCCTGCTGGAGCGGGCACTGGACAGAGGTTTGACGGCCACAAGTACAGAGGACGACACGGGACCCTAGAGCTTGCTGGGGCCTGGGCCTTCAAGGGCGGCGATGGGGGAGTGGATCGGTGACCAGGGATGACGAGCTAGGAAGTCGGGTCTCCCGGGGGCATGAGCCCAGTGCCGCGACCTGCACGGAGCAAGGGTCAGAAGCCAGGCCCTGCCCCCTGGCAGGGAGGTGGAGAGGAGTGGACAGTTTTCTCAGAAGATGGAGGGCTGTGGCCTGAGGGCCGTGTGGGAGGGAGCTGGTGACTCGGTGGCCTTCCCTGGGCCTCTGGTCATGAACCCCTCTCTTCCTGCCCCCGAGACTCCGGGAAGAGAAGCTAATGCTGCAGAAGCAACTGCAGGAGGAACGTGTACAGCGGGCCCGGGCCCGGGCCCAGGCCGAGGTCAAGAAGAAGGTGGGCGAGGTGGCCCTGGGGAGGCGCCGGGGCCCGGGAGGGGTGATGGCCTGCAGCTCCCCCGGCTCGCCCCCTTTTGCAGATGCTCTTGCTGAGGTCCTCGGGGGCAGATGGGCCAGCAGAGCGGGGTCAGGGTGGAGCAAGTTCTCCCGTTCCAGGCCCGCCGCCCCACCTGCCCCTCAGGACCTGCTTCCTCTGGGTGCCCTCCCAGCCCTGCCCGGCTGCGGGCCCTCCGCCCAGAGCGCTGGCGCCCACAGCTCAGCCCCCACCCCAGGGTCCCACCTATGTTTCAGCCAGACCACAGGCCAAGGTCATCATCCCTCAGTAAGGGCCCCCCAACAGCTGCGTCCTCCACCACAGCAAGTGGGCTGGAGCGGCCTCTGGCCTCCGGCCCCGGCGTCGGGATGCGCGGTCCCTAAGGCAGGCCTGAGCATCCACACGGCCCCGAGGACAAACGAGGACACTGCGGGGTCTCCCGTAGTCCTCGCGGCAGGAGAGACGGGCCCTGCAGCCTGGCGTTTCCCCTGAGTTTCCAGGTTTCCCCCCTTCTCTCCCGACGCCCGGCTCATCCCGGGGGGCAGGTCCGGTCCAGGCTGGTTAGACTTCCTCCCCCCCAGCGCTCACAGTGGCCCCGGCCCGCCTGCTGACCACGAGTGACCAGAGAGGCTGGCATGGGCCCTGGGCTCCTGGTGCACTCGGGCCAGGGGTCCAGACCTCAGCGCTGGGGCTCTGCGGTCAGGGCGCAGGCTCACGGCGTGCCCGTCCCCACAGAGGGGCAGGAGGCTGGTGTGCCGCTCGCGGCCACCTGCCCTGCAGAGCAAGGAGGCGCCCAGGCACGAGCTGGTGGACAAGGACCAGGTGGAATGGCTGTTCTTCTTCACATAGCCCACGGGCCACCTGCTGCCTAAGGAGAAGCAGAGGCGGCGGGGCTGACGCCCCAGGACACGCCAGCACTGGCACCACGCCCCCCGCTCCCACGCTGTCCCTTCAGTCTCACACGAAATAAAAGCTATGTCGCTCTGGTACCTCAAGGCCTGTTTCAGGAGGCAGACGCTCTAGCAAAATGTCAGTCTCCCCTCGTTCGTCATCTAAATCAGCGAATGAGAGAGGAGCCCATTTTGCATGTCCATTCAATTAGCTGCTGAGACAGAGAGTTCCTTCCTAAGGTGAGGGCTGGGATAAACCCCAGCTCCATCCTGAGACGAGGTGTAGGATCCAACCGGTTCCACCCTGAGGTGAGGTGTGGGATAAAACCCAGAACTACCTGAGCCGAGATGTGAGACCAACCCCAGTTCCACCCTGAGGTGAGATTTGGCATCAACCCTATCTCTACCCTGTTGTGAAATGTGGGATAAACCTTAGCTCCAGCCTGAGGTGAGATGTGGGATCACCCCTAGTCCCCACGGAGCTGAGGTGTGAGAATAACCCGAGTTCTACGTGAGATGCGTATGGTGAGGTTAAACCCCGTTCTACCCGAGGTAAGGCGTAGAATCAACTAGGGTGAGGTGGGGGACCCCCTGCAGCTCCATCCTGAGGTGAGGTGTTGGGTCGCACACTGTGCCACCCTAGCTGGAGGAGGTGTGGGATCGGCCCCAGCTTTTCACCATGGTGAGGCGTGGAAACAGCCCAGGTTGAACCTGAGTTGAGGTGTGGGATCCACACGAGCTCCACCCTGGACAGAGGTGTGGGATGAACCCCTGTTCTACTTGAGGTGAGGTGTGGGATTAACCCCACTTCAACCCTGAGGTGCGGTGTGGGATCAACTACGATTCGATCCGGAGGCGACGTGTGGCGTCAAATCCAGTTCTAACCTGAGGTGAGGTGTGGGATCAACTCCGTTCCCACCTTGAGGTGAGGTGTGGGATCAGTCCCCTCTCTCTGTGAGGTGAGATATGGGATCCACCCCGTTTCTCCCCTGATACGAGACGTAGGATCACCCCCAGCTGCACCCTGTTTGACATGTGGAACCAACCCCAGTTCCACACTGATATGAGGTGTCAATCAACCCTAGCTCCCCACTGAATGAGGTGTTGAGTCAACCCAGATTCCACCCTGAGGGGAGCTGGATCCGCTGCAGCTCTGCCATGTGGTGCGGTGTGGGATTAACTCCAGCTCACTTGGAGGTGAGGTTTTGCATCAACCCCAGCACCATCTGGAGTTGAGGTGTGAAATCAACCCCAGTTCCACCTGAGGCGAGATGTGAGGTCAACCAGAGTTCTCCGTGGGGTGAGATGAGTTAAACCTCAGTTCTACCTGAGGTGAGGTGTGGAATCAACTGCAGTTCCGCCTGCACTTGAGGTGTGGGATGGACCCCAGTTCTACCCTGGGGAGAGGTGTCGCATCAGCTCCAGCTCCACCTGCAGGTGATACGTGGGATAAGCCCAGTTCCCCCTTGACGTGAGGTCTGTGGTCAATCCAGTTTCACTCTGGGTGAGGTGTGGGATCACCCCAGGTCCATCTGTATGTGAGACATGGTTGATTGGCCCAGAGTGATCGGGCAAGACCTGTCTGTTGGATGGAGCGGAATGCATATACATAGAGTATTTATTGCAGACATTGAGTGTGCCTGGATTGAATGTTGAATTAAAAAGTTTTCTTTCTAAAGAGTAAAAATTGGATTTTGCAGAATGAGTGTATCTGAGAAGTTGGTTATTTGCACACATCCTCTGTAAACAGCGGTTTTTAAATGCACACAGTGAGGGTGCAAGTAGGCATACCTGAACGGTATCGAGTGAGTCATAAGGCGTGAAGGCTGGCTTGCACAGAGTGTGGGTGCAAACAGTGGCTGTTGAATAAGTCCTGAGACTCCCTCTGGCAGCGTGTCCTCGTTGGGTGGGGATGGGTGGGGAACATGAAGACACGGGGTCGGGTCAGATCTTAGAGGAGCAGCCAAACAGCTCTGTCCCTGTCCCTTCCCTGTCCAGGAAAGGGAAACCCCAGAACATTGAGAGGAGAATCAGGAGGGAGGAGGTCTCCGGGTCACAAATGGGACTGCTTGTATGTTGTTATTTTAGGGTCCATTTTGTGAATGTGTGTTTTCACTAAGAAATCACCAATTTCCTCTAGATCTTTAGTCTGATGCAATATGTTTCTCTTATTCTACAGAATTGTCACATTTAGTGAACAAACACTGATACTTTATTATGAACGGAAATCCATATTTTATTCAGTTTCCCTTTATTCTACCTTTTCCGTTCCAGTATCCCATCCAGGGCACCACATGACATGTAGTCATCATGTCTGTTTCGTCCCTTCTGGGCTTTGACAGTTTCTCAGACTCACCTTGTTTCTATGACCTTGACAGTGTGGAGGAAGACTGATCAGGTTGGTGTTTTTCTTGTGATCAGACTGGGGTTATGTGTCTTGAGGAGGCAGGTCACAGAGGTCAGGTGCTTCCTCATCACTTTATGTTAAGGGAACAGGCCTCAAGGCAGCTTGTCACTGTTCGTCTTACTTGGACTCCTGGCTAAGTTATTATGCGTCAGCGTTTCCCACAGTGAAGTCACTTGCTTCCCTGTGTCCACGCTGTGTGTCTTCTCTTGGGTGAACTTAGCTTGGGCAACCCACACTTCTGCAGAAGGGAGTGATCTTCACCTCCTTGGTGGATGGCTGGGTGTCTGCATCAAATACGTGGATTCTTCTACATAGGAGATTTTTATTCAATCTGATTTTAAAAAAGAAACCTATGCAATCACTTATTTCTCCCAGTGTGGACACCTGGGTAGGTATTTTAAGCTCTTGGCTATAACCCAGCACTCTGTAGTTTTTGGTTGCTGTTTATTCCTGCTTTGGCCATTGATCCTTTCCCTTTGGGTCCTGTTTCATTTGAAATCCTTCCATCTCCTTGCGGGAATGATAATTTTTTTTTTTTTTTTTGCCTGCTTTGACTACTTCTTGGGCCCCATTTCTATGAGACCTCTGTGTGCAGGAATTAAATTTGTTTCTTTTTCTCCTGTTGACCTGTCTTGTGTCAATTTTATTCTTAGTCCAACCACAGGAACTCAGGAGGGAGAGAGGGAAAAAGGTCTCCCTCCCCAACAGTATTACCGTCAGCACAGTAATTCAAATTATGTAGAGAGATTCCTATTTGTCCTCATTTAAAAATGTTAAATATAAAAGTTGAGTTGAATGTTATCTGCCTTTTCTTAAATCTAAACAACAGTATACCCACCTAATTATAAAGATTTCTGTGTGGAACTGTCTGTACCCATAGTAAACGAAAGGTGAGTTTATAATAATACCTCCAACATGATCCATTCTTACATGGATACTATACATCTTCCCTTGTGATCCCGAAACCTGTTCTCTGTGCACCAATGCTGAGTTGAATTTTGGAGACCCAGTTTTGGGTGAACTAGAAGTACAGGGAACCATACTCAGTACTCTGTAGCCAAGTTACGACGTCTTGCATTTACGGGGCCTTAACGATCTAATGTCCTAGGAAGGGGGGACTGCACCAGGGTTCCTCTGCGTGTGAGCTGCTCTGCACGCAGGGGCTCCAGGCTGGCCAGTTTCAGGGGCAGCTGCAAAGTGACCCCTTCCAAACCGTGCACTCTCCTGCGCCCTGGACGCGGGGGCACATGTCCCTGTTTGGGAGCCTCTGGTGTCAGCTGGGTTCTCCCCGGCACACGTGGAATTGTGCTTTTGTGGTCGACACAAAGGTTGGGGTTCTCGGGCACATTGTAGGGGTGCCCTGAGCTTCCAGGCCTCCTGCAGGAAGGGCTGCCCTGTGCCCCCCACCCTTCCTGGGAAAGACCTGCCCGTGATTTTCTGAGCCGAGAATCTGACTCTGTTCTACTTGACACACAGGTTATTTCTGTGTGTCTTTAAGATACGCTAAATTTTGCAGGAATAAAATAATGAAGTGGTTCTAGCGAACCTCGTTCTCATAGTTACTCAGAACTTTACCAAGAATTCTCTGACAGTTTGGAAAATCAGATCTCCTGGTAAAGGGGCTCAGAGTTTCTGAATTGCCAGTAAATACACCAGGATTGCCGTCAGCACGGTCATTCAAATTCTGTAGAGAGTTTCCTATTTGTCCTCATTTAAAAATGTTAAATATAAAAGTTGAGTTGAATGTTATCTGCCTTTTCTTAAATCTAAACTGAAGAAAACTTTAAGCAAGCATCTGATTACTTAGTGTAGTTGAAGCCAAACACTCACCCACTAAATTACGTATTATTTTATTTAAATGTACTTATCTTGAATTCTCCTCTCTGTTGTAACTATAGCTGCATACATACACAATATACGTAATTATACTTAAATTATATGTGTAGAGAGATTATGTTACCTCTGCATCTGATTTCGGAAGGTGAGGGGAGTGTTCCAAAGTACTTGATATAAAAGGCGTGAGGGTCTGACGGGCTGACAGAACACCCATGACAAAGCATTTCATTCCCACTAAGGTGCTAGAATCCAAAAGACAGACGATAACAGGGGGAGAAAGTGGAAGCTTCAGACAGCGCTGGGGGGAATGTGAAATGGTGCCGCCAGGCTGGCAGTTCCTCAGCGTCAAACACGGAGTCACCGCGTGACCCAGCAATTCCACTCCTACGTATACACCCAAGAGAAAGGGGAACACGTCCACACGAACACCTGTGCACGCATCTTCATAGCAGCATGATTCACAACACCTAAAAGATGGAAACCACCCAAACGACCATCGACAGGTAACAGACCATCAACAGGAGAACAGATACACGCAATGTGGTCCATCCACACAATGGAATATTACTCAGCCATGAAAAGGAGTTTCTACTACAATGCCGATGAGCCTTGAAAACGTGATGCTCAGGGAGAGAAGCCAGGCACAGAAGGACACTCTCTTAGTCTGCTCGGGCTGCCATAGCAAAATACCAGGCTGGGGGCTTCCACAACAGAAACGTATTTCCTACGGCTCTGGAGGACAGAAGTCTGAGATCAGGGTGTCAGGATGGCCAGGTTCTGGCGAAGCTCATTCTCGGCTGCAGACGGTGACTTCTCACTGTGTCCTCACGTGGAGGAAGGGCAGAGGGAGCTCTCTGGGGCCTCTTTTATAAGAACACTAATTCTGGACTTCCCTGGTGGCACGGTGGTTAAGAATCCGCCTGCCAGTGCAGGGGACACGGGTTCGAGCTCTGGTCTGGGAGGATCCCACGTGCCGCGGAGCAGCTAAGCCCGTGCGCCACAACTACTGAGCCTGCTCTCTAGAACCCGTGAGCCACAACTACTGAAGCCCTCATGCCACAACTACTGAGCCCGTGCACCTAGAGCCTGTTCTCCGCAACAAGAGAAGCCACCGCGATGAGAAGCTCGCGCGCTGCAACAAAGAGTAGCCCCCGCTCACTGCACAGCAACGAAGACCCAGTGCAGCCAAAAATAAATAAAAAGTAAATAAATTTATTAACCCCCCCCCCACTAATTCCATTCATGGGGTCTCCACTCTTACGACCTTATCACCTCCTCAAGGCACCATCTCCTGATACCATCACCTTGGGGGTTAGGATTTCAACATGTGAATTTTGGAGGGACACAAACGCGCAGCCTAGAACAACCACAAACTGTATGATTCCATTTATAGGAAACGCCCAGAACAGGCAAATCCACAGAGACAGAAAGTGGGCTAGTGGTGCCGGGTGCTGGGGGAGGGGAAGAGAAATGGGAAGCGACTGCTCACGGGGAGGGGGAGGGGTTCTCCTTTGGGGGGCTGAGAAGGCTTCTTACCACAATTAAAAAACCCCATCGTTCATCACATCGACAACTTGACATCACAGGGGACTCGCATTTCTGCTGAAAGGCCCCGCCTGCTTGCCCACGTGGTTCCCGGGTGACCATGTGGGGACCGTGGAGTGTAAAGGAGGGCGTGAACGACCCCATGCCGGGACGGTCCAGAGGCGGACCCAGGGCTCAGCCCACGTGTACACGCATCCCCAGCGGCGCAGGACAGAATCCACTGGGAGGGCTGGCCGGCTTTATCATCAAGTGTAAACAGCCTCGTGAGGCCGGTGGCCGTGCACTGGTGACTGACTGACCGCAGCCCTGGACGCCGGGGCCTGTGGCCTGACTCCTCTCAGCCCGAGGCTGGGGCCTACCAGGGACGGCGCTGCCGTCAGTCCGTGGTCGATGCTGGAACACGGGCGCGGCTGCAGAGCGAGACCGGAGCACCTCCAGTTCCTTGAGAACCTCATGGTAGAAACGTGAGTTTTACATAACGCATAGGAGCCTTGATAGGGTATTTTCTTAGGCGAGCTGATAACACTGCCCCGTCCACGTGGGACACCCGCTGCCCTGCTCACTTTCCCCACGGTGGTTGGAGTTGAGCCCTTCCGTCCTCCCCCAACAGATTTGGCCTCCAAGGCCTCCTGAGGTTCCTCCCGAGCCCTGAGGATTGTCCTGCCTGAGCCTCCTGACACAACATGCTCCCGCCGAGGTCGGCCTGCAGAGGTCACGCAGAGGTCACGCAGGGGTCTGAGCAGTCAGGTCCCGAAGCAGCCGCCTGCCTCGGTTTTCGGGCTCACGGTGCCCTGTCAGTTCGGTGGGCACTCCTTGCTCCCTCCATCCTCGAACACCTCACCCGCTGCTGTGGGTTCAGTAGTGTCCCCCCCACCCAAACTTATATCCATTCTGACCCCAGAATCAGGCCTTGTTTCTGAAACAGGGTCTTTGCAGATGTGGTTAAGATGAGGTCATGCTGGATTAGGGGGAGCCCTACATCCAACAGCTGGTGTCCTTATAAAAAGAGGGAAATCTGGACACAGACACAGAGGAGAAGCCACGTGACGATGGAGGCAGAGATGGGGATGATGCAGGCCCAAGTCCAGGGGCGCCAAGGATTTCTGGAGACCAGAGAAGCCTGGAGAGGCCAGGGCAGACTCCCTGAATTTCCAGAAGGAACCAACCACACCTTCATTGTGTATTTCCAGCGTCCAGAGCTGCGAGAGAGAAATCTCTGCTGTTGTGACACCCCCGGCTTGTGGCATGTTGTCACGGTCACCCCAGGACCCCCACACCTGCCAGATGACGAGACACGAGGCATCGGAGGAAAGAGCCCCTCGGTATCTGCACGAGCATCTCTACACACACGTCTGGGTGCTGAAGATGGAGGACACGCAGCCGCCTCCCCACCCGAGCTGGGCGTCGGGCTGCCTTGCTGTCCTGTTCGCTCCTGTCGTATGTCCGGTGGATGACCCGCCTCTGTTGATGCAGGTGCCCCGTTTCACAGGGCAGGTCCTCGTGCCGAGTCCCTGGAGGGGGTGTCAAGCAGGAGTGAACGAGGCCTGGGAACATGTGGGCCAGAGAGGTCCTCCCCAGGAGCCCAGGCACAGTGAGCCCGGGGCGTGTGCATCCCTCCCCTCCTGTACCCCATGGAGTGAGGATAAAGCCCCAGTGACCCCCAAGAAGAGACAAGACACCCAGAGGACTAGACCATCCACAGACTGGGGTCTGAGTGTCCACCTCATTTCCCCGGAGAGAACAGTGTGTTCACCGGGACTGCAGACGGGCCCATGTGCCCACAGACACCCAGCTTCAGTGAGCCAGCCACACAGAAAACCCCCTTCCAGGGTCCCCTGTGTTAATGAGGGGCCGGCCCGAGGGAGGATGGACGTGCTGCAACAACGGACACTCACTGGTCCTCGACACATGCCTTGTCCTACATGGTCTGAGGTCCCACGTAGCCTGAGGTCCCACGTGGCTGTCCTTTCGCCCACCGTGTTGGGGGAAGATGAACCAGAATGTCCGGCCCTGTGTGTCTGACATGCCCCCGCTGGCCCCCCTCGATATGGGGCTCCTGGTGGGAGAAAGCGCAGCCCCTCAAGTCCTTCTCTTTGGTCTCAGGTGCAGGGACCAGCCCTCTGCGGCCAGATGCCTTGGTGAAAGCAGGCAGGGGTGCCCCTGCCGAAGCAGCAGAAGAGGAAGGTCGCCGTCACCATGGAGGTGACCCTCTTCAAGAAGTACTTGCCCAGGGGAAGTACTCTGAGCGGGTGCAGCCACTGCGCAGTTGCGGACGTGGGAGCTGCTGGGGCACGTGGTGGGGGAGGGATGCTCCACACAAGGCAGGGTCGGTGGCTCGAGCCCGTGGCAGCACTGCAGCCCCGTGGTGCCCTGCCCGCTAAGACGCCACGCGAACCTGATCACGTGAGTGTGCACCGCACCTGATCTCAGACATGTGTGCTCACTGCTGACCCATCACGTGTGCCTGATGTCACACACGCAGA
>NW_020838066.1:2161999-2186153 GCF_003676395.1 Aethalodelphis obliquidens | reverse complement strand
TCCTTTTATGAAACGATGTTGATAATATTTGAAAACTAAAAGGTTGGCAACCCCATGAGAAACTATGCTTTATCTGAGTGGGGTTGGGGAGCAAGAGGGAGTAATGAAAATTATGGTTGTTGAAGTAGTGAGAGGACAGGGCTAACTTGTTCAAGACTGCCTCCCTGCAGGATGAAGGCCGGCCTTCCTCAAGACTTCATGGACATATAAAGCACCAGAGCCCAAAGTTTGGGTCCCTCTCCTGGACCCTGGATCCCTACTGGATCCCTGTGTGCTGGCCCAGAAAAAAATGTGCAGTGGGGACCCACAAACGCCCCACTATTCCTGTGTCTGTGAACTTCCTCTGATAAACATGGCTCCAGCAGCCAGGGTTACATATTTTTTGGGAATTCACTTATGGTTACGAGTGCAAAAGACTGAGAACTACTATGTAAAATTAATATTTCAAAACTTCACTTCAGTGATATTCGGAGGACCTCTATAAAGTAACTAAACAAACATAATCGCATTTTATCCCACTGTGTCCAAAGTCTAAGCTTTAAATTGTATAAAAATGAGAGTGAGAAGTAGAAAGCCTCGAAACGTCTGGAAATTAAGACGCACACTTCTAAATAATCCATGATTTTATTTTCTGAATTTTATTTTATTTATTTTTTTTTACAGCAGATTCTTATTAGTTATCAATTTAATACACATCAGTGTACACATGTCAATCCCAATCTCCCAATTCATCACACTCTCACCCTCACTCCCCCACCGCTTTTCCCCCTTAGTGTACATACGTTTGTTCTCTACATCTGTGTCTCAATTTCTCCCCTGCAAACCAGTTCATCTGTACCATTTTTCTAGGTTCCACATATATGCGTTAATATACGATATTTGTTTTTCTCTTTTTGACTTACTTACCCTGTATGACAGTCTTTAGATCCATCCATGTCTCAACAAGTGACCCAATATCGTTCTTCTTTATGGCTGAGTAATATTCCATGGTATATATGTACCACATCTTCTTTATCCATTCGTCTGTAGATGGGCATTTAAGTTGTTTCCATGACCTGGCTAATGTAAACAGTGCTGCAATGAACATTGGGCTGCATGTGTCTTTTTGAATTATGGTTTTCTCTGGGAATATGCCCAGGAGTGGGATTGCTGGGTCATATGGTAATTCTATTTTTAGTTTTTTAAGGAACCTCCATACTGTTCTCCATAGTGGCTGTATCAGTTTACATTCCCACCAACTGTGCAATAGGGTTCCCTTTTCTCCACACCCTCTCCAGCATTTGTTGTTTGTAGATTTGCTTATGATGCCCATTCTAACTGGTGTGAGGTGATACCTCATTGCAGTTTTGATTTGCATTTCTCTAATAATTAGTGATGTTGAGCAGCTTATCAGGTGCCTCTTGGCCATCTGTATGTCTTCTTTGGAGAAATGTCTATTTAGGTCTTCTGCCCATTTTTGGATTGTCTTGTTTGTTTTTTTAATATTGAGCTGCATGAGCTGTTTATATATTTTGGAGATTAATCCTTTGTCCGTCGATTCATTTGCAAATATTTTCTCCGATTATGAGGGTTGTCTTTTCATCTTGTTTATGGTTTCTTTTGTGGTGCAAAAGCTTGAAGTTTCATTAGGTCCCATTTGTTTATTTTTGTTTTTATTTCCATTACTCTAGGAGGTGGATCAAAAAAGATCTTGCTGTGATTTATGTCAAAGAGTGTTCTTCCTACATTTCCCTCTAAGAGTTTTATAGTGTCCCGTCTTACATTTAGGTCTCTAATACATTTAGAGTTTATTTTTGTGTATGGTGTAAGGGAGTGTTCTAATTTCATTCTTTTACATGTAGCTGTCCAGTTTTCCCAGCACCACTTATTGAAGAGACTGTCTTTTCTCCATTGTATATCCTTGCCTCCTTTATCATAGATTAGTTGACCATAGGTGCGTGTGTGGGTTTATCTCTGGGCTTTCTATCTTGTTCCATTGATCTATGTTTCTGTTTTTGTGCCAGTACCATGTTGTTTTGATTACTGTAGTTTTGTAGTATAGACTGAAGTCAGGGAGTCTGATTCCTCCAGCTCTGTTTTATCCCTGAAGACTGCTTTGGCTATTCGGGGTCTTTTGTGTCTCCATACACATTTTAAGTTTTTTGTTCCAGTTCTGTAAAAAATGCCATTGGTAATTTGATAGGGATTGCATTGATTCTGTAGATTGCTTTGGGTGTTATAGTCATTTTCACAGTATTGATTCTTCCAATCCAAGACCATGGGATATCTTTCCATCTTTTGGTATCATCTTTAATTTCTTTCATCAGTGTCTTATAGTCTTCTGCATACAGCTCTTTTGTCTCCCTAGGTAGGTTTATTCCTAGGTATTTTATTCTTTTTGTTGCAATGGTAAATGGGAGTGTTTCCTTAATTTCTCCTTCAGATTTTTCATCATTAGTATATAGGAATGCAAGAGATGTCTGTGCATTAGTTTTGTATCCTGAAACTTTACCAAATTCATTGATGAGCTCTAGTAGTTTTCTGGTAGCTCTTTAGGATTCTCTATATATAGTATCACGCCATCTGCAAAGAGTGACAGTTTTACTTCTTCTTTTACAATTTCTATTCCTTTTATTTCTTTTTCTTCTCTGATTGCCGTGCCTAGGACTTCCAAAACTATGTTGAATAATAGTGGTGAGAGTGGACATCCTTGTCTTGTTCCTGATCTTAGAGGAAATGCTTTCAGTTTTTCACCATTGAGAATGATGTTTGCTGTGGGTTTGTCATATATGGCCTTTATTATGTTGAGGTAGGTTCCCTCTATGCCCACTTTCTGGAGAGTTTTTATCATAAACAGGTGATGAATTTCATCAAAATCTTTTTCTGCATCTATTGAGTTGATCATATGGTTTTTATTCTTCAATTTGTTAATATGGTGTATCACATTGATTGATTTGTGTATATTAAGGAATCCTTGCATCCCTGGGATAAATCCCACTTGATCATGGTGTATGATCCTTTTAATGTGGTGTTGGATTCTGTTTGCTAGTATTTTGTTGAGGATTTTTGCATCTATAATTATCAATGATATTGGTCTGTAATTTTCTTTTTTTGTAGTATCTTTGTCTGGTTTTGATATCAGGGTGACGGTGGCCTCATAGAATGAGATTGGGAGTGTTCCTTCCTCTGCAAATTTTTGGAAGAGTTTGAGAAGGTTGGTTGTTAGCTCTTTTCTAAATGTTTGATAGAATTCACCTGTGAAGCCATCTGGTCCTGGACTTTTGTTTGTTGGAAGATTTTTAGTCACAGTTTCAATTTCATTACTTGTGATTGGTCTGTTCATATTTTCTATTTCTTCCTGGTTCAGTCTTGGAAGGTTATACCTTTCTAACAATTTGTCCATTTCTTCTGGGTTGTCCATTTAGTGGCATACAGTTGCTTGTAGTAGTCTCTTAGGATGCTTTGTATTTCTGCGGTTTCTGTTGTAACTTCTCCTTTTTCATTTCTAATTTTATTGATTTGAGTTCTCTCCCTCTTCTTCTTGATGAGTCTGGCTAATGGCCTATCAATTTTGTTTATCTTCTCAAAGAATCTGATTTTAGTTTTCTTGATCTGTGCTCTTGTTTTCTTGTTTCTCTATCATTTATTTCTGCTTTGATCTTTATGATTTCTTTCCTTCTGCTAACTTTGGGTTTTGTTTGTTCTTTCTCTAGTTCCTTTAGGTGTAAGGTTAGATTGTTTATTTGAGATTTTTCTTGTTTCCTGAGGTAGGCTTGTATAGCTATAAACTTCCCACTTAGAACTGCTTTGGCTGCATCCCATAGGTTTTGGATCATCGTGTTTTCATTGTCATTTGTCCCTAGGTAGTTTTTGATTTCCTCTTTGATTTCTTCAGTGATCTCTCGGTTATTTAATAACGTACTGTTTAGCCTCCATGTGTTTGTGTCTTTTACGTTTTTTTCCTTGTAATTCATTTCTAATCTCATAGCGTTGTGGTCAGAGAAGATGCTTGATATGATTTCAATTTTCTTAAATTTACTGAGGCTTGATTTGTGACCCAAGATGTGATCTATTCTGGAGAATGTTCTGTGCACCCTTGAGAAGAAAGTGTATTCTGTTGTTTTTGGATGGAATGTCCTGTAAATATCAATTAAATCTATCTGGTCTATTGTGTCATTTAAAGCTTCTGTTTCCTTATTTATTTTCATTTTGCATGATCTGTCTGTTGGTGTAAGTGAGGTGTTAAAATCCCCCACTATTATTTTGTTAGTGTCGATTTCCTCTTTTAGAGCTGTTATCATTGCCTTATGTATTGATGTCCTCCATTGTTGGGTGCATGTATAACTGTTATTTCTTCCTCTTGGATTGATCCCTTTATCATTATGTAGTGTCCTTCCTTGTCTCTTATAACAATCTGTTTTTAAAGTATATTTTATCTGATGTGAGTATTCCTACTCTAGCGTTCTTCTGATTTTCATTTGCATGGAATATCTTATTCCATCCCCTCACTTTCAGTTTGTATGTGTCCCTAGGTCTGAAGTGGGTCTCTTGTAGACAGCATATATATGGATCTTGTTTTTGGATCCATTCAGCAATACTGTGTCTTTTGGTTGGAGCATTTAATCCCATCCCGTTTAGGGTAATTATTGATATGTATGTTCCTATTACCATTTTCTTAATTGTTTTTGGTTTGTTTTTGTAGGCCCTTTTCTTCTCTTGTGTTTCCCACTTAGAGAAGTTCCTTTAGCATTTGCTGTAGAGCTGGTTTGGTGGTGCTGAATTCTCTTAGCTTTTGCTTTTCTGTAAAGCTTTTGATTTCTCCATTGCATCTGAATGAGATCCTTGCCAGGTACAGTAATCTTGGTTGTAAATTCTTCCCTTTCATCACTTTATGTATGTCATGCCATTCCCTTCTCGCTTGTTGAGATTCTGCTGAGAAATCAGCTGTTAACCTTATGGGAGTTCTCTTGTATGTTATTAGTCATTTTTCCCTTGCAGCTTTCAATAATTTTTCTTTGTCTTTAATTCTTGCCAATTTGACTACTATGTGTCTCAGCCTGTTTCTCCTTGGCTTTATCCTGTATGGGACTCTCTGCACTTCCTGGACTTGGGTGGCTATTTCCTTTCCCATGTTAGGGAGGTTTTCGACTCTTATCTCTTCAAATATTTTCTCGGGTCCTTTCTCTCTCTCTTCTCCTTCTGGGACCCCTATAATGTGAATGTTGTTGCATTTAATGTTGCCCCAGATGTCTCTTAGGCTGTCTTCATTTCTTTTCATTCTTTTTTCTTTATTCTGTTCCGCAGCAGTGAATTCCACCTTTCTGTCTTCCAGGTCACTTATCCGTTCTTCTCCCTCAGTTATTCTGCTATTGATTCTTTCTAGTGTATTCTAAGTCTTTGTCAAAAATTACTTGCATCTTCTCGATCTTTGCCTCCATTCTTTTACCGAGGTCCCGGATCATCTTCCCTACCATAATTCTGAATTATTTTTCTGGAAAATTGCCTATCTCCCCTTCATTTAGTTGTTTTTCTGGGGTTTTATCTTCTTCCTTCATCTGGTACATAACTCTCTGCCCTTTCATCTTGTCTATCTTTCTGTGAATGTGGTTTTGTTCCACAGAGGGCTGTCTGCCCTCTGGTCCCTTCTATTATTTATTTATTTATTTTTTGCGGTATGTGGGCCTCTCACTGCTGTGGCCTCTCCTGCTGTGGAGCACAGGCTCCGGACGCGCAGGCCCAGCGGCCATGGCCCACGGGTCCAGCCGCTTCACGACATGTGGGATCCTCCCAGACTGGGGCATGAATCCGTGTCCCCCGCATTGGCAGGCAGACTCTCAACCACTGCACCACCAGGGAAGCCCCCTTCTCTTATTTTAATTGAGCATTTTATGACTCCATTTTTTTTCTCCTCTCAATATTTCGTGTATATGTATGTATGTGTGTATATATATATATATATATATATATATATATAAACATATTTAGTGATATCCTTGATTTTACGTTATACATTTACAACTAATCTACATTCAATTTCATATAACATTATACTGCTTCATGGGTAGTGCAACTACTTTGTACCAGAGTATTCCCAATTCTTCCCTCCTTTTCCTTATAACATTGCTGTCATTCATCCATAAGCTATAGTCCATCACTGAGTACATAGTGATTATCACTATTTTGAACAAACTGATGTTTGTTAGATTGATTAAGAATAAGAAAAATAAACATTTGTATTTTACCTTCACTTATTCTTTCTCCAAAATTCTTCCTTCCTTTATATTGATCTGATTTTCTGTTATATATCATTTTCCTTCTCTATGTGGAACTTCTTTTAACACTTCTTGCAAAGCAGGACTACTGGCAAAAAAAAGCCTTAAATTTTGTTTGTTTGAAAAAGTCTTTATTTCTCTCCCACTTTTGAAGGATAATTTTGCTGAATACAGAATTCTATGGTGGTGGCTTCTTTATTTCAACATTTAAAATATTTTACTCCACTCTCTTCTTGCTTGCATAGTTTCTGAAGAGAAATCCAATGTAATTGTTTTCCTTGCTCCTCTGCAGGTAAAGTGTTTCCCTCCCCCCCCCCCCACCCCCCCCCCGGCTTCTTTCCCATTTTCCCCCTTTCTTTTATTTTTTTTTTTTTTTTGCAGTATGAAAATGACATGCCTAAGTGTAGAAGTTTTGGTATTTATCTTGTTTATTGCTCTCTGAGATCTCTGGATCTGTGGTTTGATGGCTGTCATTAGTTTTGGAAAATTATCAGTCATTATCACTTCAAATATTTTTTATGGCCCTTTCTTTCTTTTTTTCTCCTCTGGTATTCCCACTACTCATATATTACATCTTTTATAATTATCCCACAATTCTTGGATACATTGTTGTGTTTTTTCATTCTCTTTTCTCTTCACATTTCATTTTAGAAATTTCTTTGGCATATCTTCAAGCTCATGGATCCTTTTCTTGGTTGTGTCCAGTGTACAGACGGGTCTATCAGAGGAATTCTTTATTCTGGTTACAGTGCTTTTTATTTTTAACATTTACTTTTTAAAAAGTTTTTAAAAATTGAAGTGTATTTGATTTACAATGTTGCATTGTAGCATTTATTTTAATTCTTAGATTTTTTTCATTTCTCTGCTTATATTACCCATATATTCTTGTATGTTGCTTACATTTTTCACTAGAGTCCGTAGTATTATAGTTATCTTATATTCATGGTCTGAATATTCCAATATGTCTGCCATAATTGAGTCTGCTTCTGATGCTTGCTCTGTCCTTCAAACTGTTTTTTTATGTATGTGTCCTTTTTTATGGCTTGCAGCTTTATGTGAAAAGCTGGACGTGGTGGACTGAGTGAAAGAAACTGAAGTAAATAGGCCTTTAGTGTGAGATTTTATATTTATCTGGCTGGTAGTTACTCTTCTTACTATTTGGCATAGCTATAGGTGTCAGAGGATAAAAGTTTTTTTCATACCCTTGCTTTTGTCCCCCCTGTTGTTTTTGGACTTCCCTAGAGACTTCTTAAATAAGGTCTAAGGCATGCGTTTCCTTTAGTTGTAATCCCCTCTTATATAGGAGCTCTATTACAGGTGGTGGTGAGGTTTGTGGTGGGTAGGATATATTCTGTAGTCTATAATTAGGTCTCTGTGAGCCTGTGTCCATGGACCCGAGACCTTCACAACTGATTCTCTGTACCACTCCCTCCATGAGTTGAGACAGGAACGGTTGAGGGCAATGGAGTTGGGAATTACCCTTTTTCCACAGTCACTTAGGCTATTAAAAACAACCCTATAGATTACGTTCTGTTTAAATCGTTTCTCTTGAGGGCAGGCTTTTGTTAAGTAGAGTAGAATGCTCAGAGCATATTTCAAAATGGTTACATTCTCCCTCCCCCCCCCCCTTCCCCCCCCCCCCGCCCCCAACTAGAAGCAGGAAGAGATTTTCTCTGATCTGTGCTTTGAGAACCTAATAAGTTTGCTGAAGGAAAAATCATGCAAGTGTGGGGCCTCCCTGCAACTGGACTCCCCTGGAGTTTTAACTCTCAAGCTCATTTACGTCAAGCCTCCAGCACTTCATCAATTAAAATGTAAGTTCTCCTGCACCACTACTTGCTCTGGCATCTAGCTTCCACTCCTGGGCTTCACTCAAGTAAGCTGTGACTCTGTGTATCTGCCTGTTTCGCCAATTTTCAGAGCAGTGGTTTGCCCTGTTACCTCAATTCCCTGATTAGTCTAAGAAAAGTTGTTGACTTTTCAGTGTGTTCAAGTTTCCTTGTTTTGAGGATGACGGAGTGATGACTTCCAAGCTCCTTATATCCCAGACTGGAAACTGGAACCCTCTAGTGGATTTTTCTTAGTTTCTTCTCACCTCTGCAGCTTGTCTGTGCTTAACTTTGGCAGTGAGCACCAGTAGCCCATGCCAGTGCACCATTTGGGAGGGCAGGGTATCCCTGATGACAGACCTTTCAAGTCCCTCTCTCTGCCAATGACTTCAGTGATCCTCCAGGCCCTACTCCCAGGCTCCCTGGCTCCTCCTGTCCTCTGCTCAGCCCTTTCCCTCCACCTCTACCTTAGTCTCCTTATTCAGCAGTGGGTCTCTGGGGCTTGCTCTGGGGGCAGGTCGGAGTAAGCCTTTCCCACGTATCTGAGGAGAGGTCAGAGAGAGTAACAGGCAAAAGGGCACAGCCTGCAGGAGTAGGAAGAACAAAGATGTTCAAGTTCTCTCAAGAGAGATCAAGGTTTGAATTCCTGTTCCTACTACTTCCCACCTATGTCATCTCTGAAAAGCTACTTAACCCTACTAGGTTTCAGTTTATCTTTAAAAAGCAGCTAAACCAGGATAATACTGAGAACTAGGTTGGTTTCAGTTCATGGGGAAACTGGCTAGGCTAGAGCTGAAATTAGATCCATCTGTTGTGTGGATGAGGTCTGTGTTGGGATCCCTTGGTTAGAGGTGTGAGAACATCCAGGAGGGGCAGAGAATCACCTAACTCCAGCAATATGGTGTATGAAGGCGAGGACCCCAGGGCCCAGCCAGCCTGAGGTTGCTGTGTTTGGGAGAAAAATAGGAGCTTAGGACCAGTGGAGTGGCTACTAGTCCAGCTGAACTGCCTGAGCACCCCTGATCCTGTGGAGAGTCACTGATATCCAGGGCCCTGAGCAACCTTGTCTGAGACCCCATAGCCGAGTTTGCCACCATGGGAGGGAATATTTGTCTTACCCCCTTCAGAGACTGCTGGGCTTTTAAGGGCTGATGCTGGTGGACACAGAGCTAGGTGTGGTGGTACCTCAGTGGTAGAGCTCCAGCCAGAGGGATGGCCAGAGGCAGGGAGTGAGGCAATGCCTAGACAGGTGTGGATGCTAGGAAGACACTTTCCTGAGGCCTCCCAAGATCATCTTGGGAAGGGAGTTCCTGTGCAGGGTCCTGGCTCCAGCCAGTGGCATCCCAGTGTTCATGTGCATACGAGTCCATTTGTGCTCACCTGCCAGTGAGGGTTCAGGATATTTGGGCAATGTCAGGATTGGAAAGAACTTGCACTGAATCCTTTGAATGGCATCTAGTCCATATTGGGTATGTGCCAAATGGGAAATTGACCACATTATCATGGGTTCTGCAGGCTGGGGAGGGTGCATTGTGAAGCCTCCTGGGATCCCGTTGGCTGCACAAAGACTCTGTGTCAGGCATATTGGTAGGAAGGATGACTAGAGCATTGCTTCAAGGCTTATTGCTAGGCCACTAAGTCCTGAGTCAGCTAAGCAGAAAGGAGACACCAGGATCCAACTGCTGGAGGTATGTGGACACCTTGGGCCAGGCTGGCCTGGGCCCCTACACAGAAGACAGCAGTGTCTTGTGGGTTTGGGGGGCAGGTGGGCAGTGAGGTGGGCCCCTTCAGACTGTGCAGAGCGGGAGCATGGGGGTGGGTGAGGAGGGTGTTGGAAGTCGATTCTAGGAGCAGAGGTCTGAGGACTGCCAGCCTGCACCTCAGCTCACAGCCTGGCATTGGGCTTCCTCTCTCTCTTTCCTGCTTGCTCTGCTAGACCCCCCCACATTCAAGAGCCCTCTATGCTGGAACTCCCATCCTCATGGCCTGGGTCATGTACTCCTGTCCAACTCAATTGTCCCGCACTCTGGGAACTTCCCTCTACCTCTGTGGGGGGCTGGTCCTTGTTCCTCCAAATCACATGAGTGATGGTTTTTTACTCTGGGAAAGATCCTTACTCCTCTGTAATATAGACATCTGGCAAAATGTCTTACTTCCTATTAAAGGCTGAATTATGCCCCCCCCCAAATACATATGTTGAAGTCCTAACCCCAGTACCTCAGAATGTGAATTTTTGTTTTTTGATGTGCACCACACAGCATGTGGGATCTTACTTCCCCAACCAGGGATGGAACTCGTGCCCAGTGCAATAGAAGCATGGAGTCTTAACCACTGGATCTCCAGAGAAGTCCCCAGAATATGACTTTATTTGGAGTAGAGCTTTTAAAGAGATAATTGAGTTAACATGAGGTCATTAGGGTAAGCCCTAATCCAGTATGACTGGTGGCCTTATAAGAAGGGAAAATTTGGACACAGAAACACACAGAGGGAAGGCAATGTGAGGACACAGGGAGAAGATGGCCATCTATAAGCCAAGGAGAGAGGCCTTAGATTTCTGGGCTCCAGAACAGTGAGATGATAAATTCCTCTTGTTTAAGCCACATTGCCTGTGGTATTTTTTATGGCAGCTGGAGCTGACTGATACCCTTCCTCTGAAGACCTGTGCACCCCCATGGCAGGAGTGGTGTCTGTAAGTGAAGACATCTTTCTCTCCCCCAGCTGGACTTATTCAGTGTCCTCACCCCTGCCTTCCTCCTGGGATAGTCTCCCTGCCAGGTCCTGTTTCCTTGTCCACAGAGTCAGATGACCGACCTCAAGGGAAGGCGTGAGTGCTAAGGAACAGGAGGGGCAATAGGGCACCAAGATAGGAACAAGATGACTCTTTCACTAGTTTTTATTTGTTTTCTTATGCTTGGTTTGTGGGGTGGCAGCAGTTGGACAGGAAAACGAAGAAGGCACCAGTGAAAGGTGATGGGACTCGGAGAGGGGAGGGGCAGAAAGTTCCAGCGAGGAGACTGGGCCGAGGCAGAAAGCAAGAGCAGAGGGGCTTGGCGCATCACTGCAGGGCCTGTCATGGGGCCCCGAGCATGAACAGCAGCAGGGGTCAGCTCTGTGGAGGCACAAAGGCTTTGCCAGGCCCAGGCGAGCCTGCAGCCTGCAGAGTCTGTTATGGAAACAGAGTCTGAGGAGGAGCGGACGTGGGCTCAGGGAGAGGTGTGAGTCTCTGGATCTCGTCGATCCAGTCGGTGAAGTAGGTGACATTGGTGAAGATGCTGGGGTACATGGGATGTTGGCAGTCAAAGACCCAGCTGGCCAGCCCCATCAGAATCCAGGAACTGGCAAAGTCACAGTAGAGGATCTCCACGCAATCACCCTAGGAAAGAGATGGGAGTTCATGACGGTGACTGAGCCAGCCTCTAAGAAGACCAGGAAGCAAGGTGGGGCTTATGAGTCTGAAATCCAGGCTCACTCAGGTGGACCTCTGTGAAAGTCCCAAAACCAACGTCCCACTGCAGACCAGCCCTATTAAGCCATGCAGGCAGGTACTGGAATCATGCTTTAGGAAGTTCCTGATTGACCCTCAGGACAATCATGGATCTAAACCTATCAACATATGGACCCCTGTGCCCAGCAAGGTCCTGGTGGTCCAGGACAGGGCAATATCCAAGGCCAAGAAGGGACAGCTGCACCATAGGGCCCAAGAGAACTGGTCTGTGAGTAAAGCCTGGCCAGATAAAGCTGCTGCAGACCCCAGCTCTTGCAAAACCCTGAACTGCAACAGCACATGCCCACATGGGTCCTCCTCCTTTTTCTTTCATTTAGTTAGGCCTTTAATTTTTCTCTCAACTTCTTGGTTGAGCATCTTCAGAAAATGCCCATATCCAGGCGTGGTGGAGGCAGCCTGTTTTGCTTGGGGAGAAGATGGGTGGTCCCCAGAAATCTGCTGGAGTCCTAAAATGCTGTGAGGGCAGGACAATCTGGTTGGAAATTCCCTCACTCATCAGCCAAAGTGAAGGTCCCATCCTTGGGGGTGGGGGTGGAGGAGCAGGGGCCATAGTCATGCTTGGTGCTCCTCCACTCACCTGTGCAACACGCACATCAAGCATCCATGGCAGCCTCCACCTTTGGGCACAGCGGGGAAATGACAAGGCTCCTCTTTTGTGGTGCTTTTGTAAATAAGCCAATTAGCCTGCCACTGTCAGTTGTGACCTGTGGAAACAAGCCATGGAAGGGACAGGACAGGAAGGGAAGTGCACTTCATAGGGTGGAGGCACAAAGCTTTCCTGTCTGTGAGATGACAGGCAAGAAACAACATAACTTTCTGATGCAGGAGAAGAGGGAGCAGTAAATGCAGATGAGGAGAAGAGGGTTGAGCCAGGTGCGGGGGAGGAAGAGCAGTGATGTGTGTGGGGCAAGGGGGATAGATGGGACATGGGGTCACAGGGCCTTATGTGGGGGGTTAGAATTGACCCCCATGGAGAACTGTCTAGGTTATGTCTAGCACCTGGATCACTCTGTTGCTGTGTGGAGAATGAACCAGTTGGGAGGTAGCTACAGGAGAGAAGGTGAGAGATTACTGATGGGGAGGGCCAGGACAGTAAGAAACAGTCGGATTTGGGGCAATATGTTGAAGGAGGCAATAGGGGCCGTCAAATCTGAGTGGTTCTCACCCACGAGGGAGGAACTGCAGACGGGAAGCAGCAGGCTGAGCACGGAGCCCTGGGGTCTCCAGCATTTCGAGGTGGGAGGGCAGGGGACCAGGTGCAGAGCAGAGTAGCTGGCTAGTCCTGGTGCCCAGGAAATGGGAGTGAGACTTGCTGAAGTGTTGAGTGAGAGGAGGACTCAGGTCCACTGGTGGCTCTGGCAAGACAGGCCCTTGGAGATGTTGACCATGTGGCTCTGGTGGCACATGGGGACACTCCTGGGTGGAGTGGGTCAGATTCAGTGCTGCTATGGGTCTTTTGGAGAAGGAAGGCAGACAAACTGGGCAATAGCAGGAGGGAGATGGCTGTTGCACGTTTACACGGGAGCCAGGAAAGGGGGAGACAGAAGACATAGAGCAAGGGAGCCTCTGGGCACCCAGAGCTCCAGGACGGACTGGCTGGGATGGGCCATGAGGCTCAGGTGAGATGGAAGATACTGGGGTGGGGGAAAGTAGGGCTGGCAAGATGAATGGGCTCTAGTCTGATTGATTGCTTTGGCGTTCTGAGTGAAATGAGAAGATCTCCAGCTGACAGGGGTGGGGTGGGGGAAGTGGCGGCTTGATGGAGGGAGAAGGGTACATGCTGTAGCTGGCCAAAAATAACCCTCAAAGATGCCCATCCTCATCAACGGACCCTTTGGCTATGTTACCTTATGTGGCAAAAGGGACTCTGCAGCAGTGACGGAGTTGAGCATCTTGAAATAGGAAGACTATCCTGGATTATGTGGGTGGACCCAATGTAATCACAAAGGTCCTCATGAGGAAAGAGGGAGGCAGGAGGTCAGAGTCAGAGGAGGAGATGTGATGACAGAAGCAGAGGTAGGAGCGATGTGCTTTGGGGACAGAGGAAGGGGCCATGAGCCAAGGAATGCTGGCAGCCTGGAAAAAGCTAGCAAAAGCAAGAAAACATTCTCCACTAGAGTCTCCAGAAGGAACCAGCCTGGCCAACACCTTGACATTATACTTTTGACCTCCAGAAATGTAAGAGAATAAAGTTCTGTTGTTTTAGCCACCCACATTGAGATGATTTGTCACCAGAGACCCAAGAAAGTCATACACGGGGTCTTCTTGGAGATTGGGAATGTGCCATCATCACCTCAGCTCTTCCGCTCTGTGCTCCCTAGCTGGGGTGCCTTTGGTCCTCCCCACAGTGTACCCACCCAAAGCTGTTCAAGGCCAGGGGAAGGCCTGGTCCATGTCCACGCTGGGCCTCAGGGATACATGCAGATGAGCCATGTGGTTATCTACATTATGATGGATTCTGGGCCAGTCTGCGGAAGATGGGAAGGCAGAGCCCCCGAATCAGTGGCTCCTTTAACCCCATCCTTTCTGAGCGAAGTACAGATGCCCTTAGGTGACCTACATGCAGAGGCGGGGCCAAATCGAAAGCTGAACCCAGGGAGCTGTGCGAAGAAAGAAGAGAAAGGGAAATCTCTCCCAGCAGCCTCAGAAGCAGCAGATTAAAGCTCCACAATCAACTTGATGTACCCTGCAATAGTGGAATATATGAATAGACAAAGAATCATCCCAAATTGAGGAGGTGGACTTTGAGAGCAAGATTTATGATTTTTTCCCCTTTTCCTCTTTTTGTGTGTATGTGTATGCTTCTGTGTGAGATTTTGTCTGTATAGCTTTGCTTTCACAATTTGTCCTAGGGTTCTGTCTGTCAGTCTTTTTTTTTAATTTTTAAAATTGTTTTCTTAATAATTATTTTTTATATTAATAAATTTATTTTATCTTGCTTTATTTTATTTTATCCTCTTGCTTTCTTTCATTCGTTGTATTTCTTCTCACTTTTATTCTGAGCCGTGTGGAGGACAGTCTCTTGGTGCTCTAGCCAGGCATCAGGGCTGTGCCACTGAGGTGGGAGAGCCAACTTCAGGACACTGGTCCACAAGAAACCTCCCAGCTCCATGTAGTATAAAATGAAGAAAATCTCCCAGAGATCTCCATCTCAACACCAACACACAGCTTCACACAAGGACCTGCAAGCTAAAGTGCTGGACACCCTATGCCAAACAACTAGCAAGACAGGAACACAGCCCCATCCATTAGCAGAGATGCTGCCTAAAATCATAATAAGGCCTCAGACACCCCAAAACACATGACAATAAATGGACCTGCCAACCAGAAAGACAAGATGCAGCCTCATCCAGCAGAACACAAGCAATAGTCCCCTCCACCAGGAGCCTACACAACCCACTGAACCGAACTTAGCCACTGGGGACAGACACCAAAAACAATGGGAACTACGAACCTGCAGCCTGCGAAAAGGAGACACTGAACACAGTAAGATAAGCAAAATGAGAAGACAGAAAAACACACAGCAGATGAAGGAGCAAGGTAAAAACCCACCATACCTAACAAATGAAGAGGAAATAGGCAGTCTACCTGAAAAAGAATTCAAAAAAATGATAGTAAAGATGATCCAAAATCTTGGAAATAGAACAGAGAAAATGTAAGAAACATTTACCAAGGACCTAGAAAAACTAAAGAGGAAACAAGCAATGATGAACAACACAATAAATGAAATTAAAAATACTCTAGAAGGGACCAATAGCAGAATAACTGAGGCAGAAGAACAGATAAGTGACCTGGAAGATGAAATAACTACTGCAGAGCAGAATAAAGAAAAAAGAATGAAAAGAACTGAGGACAGTCTCAGAGACCTCTGGGACAACATTAAATGCACCAACATTCAAATTATAAGGGTTCCAGAAGAAGTAGAGAAAAAGAAAGGGACTGAGAAAATATTTGAAGAGATTACAGTTGAAAACTTCCCTAATATGGGAAAGGAAATAGTTAATCAAGTCCAGGAAGCACAGAGAGTCCCATACAGGATAAATCCAAGGAGAAACATGCCAAGACACATATTAATCAAACTATCAAAAATTAAATACAAAGAAAACATATTAAAAGGAGCAAGGGAAAAGCAACAAATAACACATAAGGGAATCCCCATAAGGTTAACAGCTGATCGTTCAGCTGAAATTCTGTAAGCCAGAAGGGAGTGGCAGGACATATTTAAAGTGATGAAGGAGAAAAAACTACAACCAAGATTACTCTACCCAGCAAGGATCTCTTTCAGATTAGATGGAGAAATTAAAACCTTTACAGACAAGCAAAAGCTGAGAGAGTTCAGCACCACAAAACCAGCTTTACAACAAATGCTACAGGAACTTCTCTATGCAGGAAACATAAGAGAAAAAAAAAGACCTACAATAACAAACCCAAAAGAATTAAGAAATTGGGAATAGGAACATACCTATCAATAATTACCTTAACTGGAAATGGATTATATGCTCCCACCAAAAGAAAAAGACTGGCTGAATGGATACAAAAACAACACCCACATATATTCTGTCTACAAGAGACCCACTTCAGACCTAGAGACACATACAGACTGAAAGTAAGGAGATGGAAAAAGATATTCCATGCAAATGGAAACAAAAAGAAAGCTGGAGTAGCAATTCTCATATCAGACAAAATAGACTTTAAAATGAGGACTATTACAAGAGACAAAGAAGGACACTACATAAGGATCAAGGGATTGATCCAAGAAGAAGATATAACAACTGTAAATATTTATGCACCCAACACAGGAGCACCTCAATACATAAGGCAAATACTAACAGCCATAAAAGGGGAAATCAACAGTAACACATTCATAGTAGGGAACTTTAACTCCCCACTTTCACGAATGGACAGATCATCCAAAATGAAAATAAATGAGGAAACTCAAGCTTTTAATGATACATTAAACAAGATGGACTTAATTGATATTTATAGAATATTCTATCCAAAACAAAGGAATACACATTTTTCTCATGTGCTCATGGAACATTGTCCAGGATAGATCATATCTTGGGTCACAAATCAAGCCTTAGTAAATTTAAGAAAATTGAAATCATATCAAGTATCTTTTCCGACCACAACGCTATAAGACTAGATATCAATTACAGGAAAAGATCTGTAAAAAACACAAACACATGGAGGCTAAACAATACACTACTTAATAACGAAGTGATCACTGAAGAAATCAAAGAGGAAATAAAAAAATACCTAAAAACAAATGACAATGGAGACACAACAACCCAAAACCTATGGGATGCAGCAAAAGCAGTTCTAAGAGGGAAGTTTATAGCAATACAATCCTACCTTAAGAAACAGGAAACAACCTAAACTTGCACCTAAAGCAATTAGAGAAAGAAGAACAAAAAAACCCAAAGTTAGCCGAAGGAAGAAATCATAAAGATCAGATCAGAAATAAATGAAAAAGAAATGAAGGAAATGATAGCAAAGATCAATAAAACTAAAAGCTGGTTCTTTGAGAAGATAAACAAAATAGATAAACCATTAGCCAATCTCATCCAGAAAAAAAGGGAGAAGACTCAAATCAATAGAATTAGAAATGAAAAAGGAGAAGTAACAACTGACACTGAAGAAATACAAAAGATCATGAGAGATTACTACAAGCAACCGTATGCCAATAAAATGGACAACCTGGAAGAAATGGACAAATTCTTAGAAATGCACAACCTGCCAAGACTGAATCAGGAAGAAATAGAAAATATGAACAGACCAATCACAAAAAGTTAAATTGAAACTGTGATTAAAAATCTTCCAACAAACAAAAGCCCAGGAACAGACGGCTCACAGGCGAATTCTATCAAACATTTAGAGAACAGCTAATACCTATCCTTCACAAACTCTTCCAAAATATAGCAGAGGGAGGAACACTCCCAAATTCATTCTACGAGGCCATCATCACCTTAATACAAAAACCAGACAAGGATGTCATAAAGAAAGCAAACTACAGACAAATATCACTGATAAACATAGATGCAAAAATCCTCAACAAAATACTAGCCAAAAGAATCCAACAGCACTTTAAAAGGATTCTACACCATGATCAAGTGGGGTTTATTCCAGGAATGTAAGGATTCTTCAATATACGCAAATCAATCAATGTGATAAACCATACTAATAAATTGAAGGAGAAAAACCATATGATCATCTCAATAGATGCAGAGAAAGCTTTCGACAAAATTCAACACCCATTTATGATAAAAACCCTGCAGAAAATAGACATAGAGGGAACTTTCCTCAACATAATAAAGGCCATATATGACAAACCCACAGCCAACATCGGCCTCAATGGTGAAAAACTGAAAGCATTTCCACTAAGATCAGGAACAAAACAAGGTTACCCACTCTCACCACTCTCATTCAACATAGTTTTGGAAGTTTTAGCCACAGCAATCAGAGAAGAAAAAGAAATAAAAGGAATCCATATCCGAAAAAAAGTAAAGCTGTCATTGTTTGCAGATGACATGATACTATACATAGAGAATCCTAAAGATGCTACCAGAAACCTACGAGAGCTAATCAATGAATTTGGTAAAGCTGCAGGATACAAAATTAATGCACAGAAATCTCTGGCATTCCTATACACTAATGGTGAAAAATGTGAAAGTGAAATCAAGAAAACACTCCCATTTACCATTGCAACAAAAAGAATAAAACATCTAGGAATAAACCTACCTAAGGAGACAAAAGACCTGCATGTAGAAAATTATAAGACACTGATGAAAGAAATTAAAGATGATACAAATAGATGGAGAGATATACCATGTTCTTGGATTGGAAGAATCAACATTGTGAAAATGACTCTACTACCCAAAGCAATCTACAGATTCAAAGCAATCCCTATCAAACTACTACTGGCATTTTTCACAGAACTAGAACAAAAAACCTCACAATTTGTATGGAAACACAAAAGACCCGAATAGCCAAAGCAATCTTGAGAACGAAAAACAGAGCTGGAGGAATCAGGCTCCCTGACTTCAGACTATACTACAAAGCTACAGTAATCAAAACAGTATGGTACTGGCACAAAAACAGAAAGATAGATCAATGGAACAGGATAGAAAGCCCAGAGATAAACCCATGCACATATAGTCACCTTATCTTTGATAAAGGAGGCAGGAATGTACAGTGGAGAAAGGACAGCCTCTTCAATAAGTGGTGCTGGGAAAACTGGACAGGTACATGTAAATGTATGAGATTAGATCACTCCCTAACACCATACACAAAAATAAGCTCAAAATGGATTAAAGACGTAAATGTAAGGCCAGAAACTATCAAACTCTTAGAGGAAAACATAGGCAGAACACTCTATGATGCAAATCACAACAAGATCCTTTTTGACCCACCTGCTAGAGAAATGGAAATAAAAACAAAAATTAACAAATGGGACCTAATGAAACTTCAAAGCTTTTGCACAGCAAAGGTAACCATAAACAAGAACAAAAAACAACCCTCAGAATCGGAGAAAATATTTGCAAATGAAGCAACTGACAAAGGATTAATCTCCAAAATTTATAAGCAGCTCAATAACATAAAAACAAACAACCTAATCCAAAACTGGGCAGAAGACCTAAATAGACATTTCTCCAAAGAAGATATACAGAACAAACACATGAAGAATGCTCAACATCATTAATCATTAGGGAAATGCAAATCAAAACTACAATGAGATATCATCTCACACCAGTCAGAATGGCCATCATCAAAAAATCTAGAAACAGTAAATGCTGGAGAGAGTGTGGAGAAAAGGGAACACTCTTGCACTCCTGGTGTGAATGTGAATTGGTAGAGCCACTATGGAGAACAGTATGGAGGTTCCTTAAAAAACTACAAATAGAAGTACCATATGACCCAGCAATCCCACTACTGGGCATATACCCTGGGAAAACCGTAATTCAGAAAGAGTCATGTACCAAAATGTTTATTGCAGCTGTATTTACAATAGCCAGGACATGGAAGCATCCTAAGTGTCCATCGTCGGAGGAATGGATAAAAATGATGTGGCACATATATACAATGGAATATTACTCAGCCATAAAATGAAATGAAATCGAGCTATTTGTAGTGAGTTGGATGGACCTAGAGTCTGTCATACAGAGTGAAGTAAGTCTGAAAGAGAAAAACAAATACTGTATGTGGACACATATATATGGAATCTAAGAGAAAAAAAAAAGATCATGAAGAACCTAGGGGTAAGATGGGAATAAAGACACAGACCTACTAGAACATAGACTTGAGGATATGGGAATGGGGAAGGTAAGCTGTGACAAAGTGAGAGAGTGGCATGGACATATGTACACTGTCAAACATAAAATAGATAGCTAGTGAGAATCAGCCACATAGCACAGGGAGATCAGCTCGGTGCTTTTTGACCACCTAGAGGGGTGGGATATGGAGGGTGAGAGGGAGGGAGATGCAAGAGGGAAGAGATATGGGAACATATGTATATATATAGCTGATTCACTTTGTTATAAAGCAGAAACTAACACACTATTGTAAAGAAATTATACTCCAATAAAGATATTAACGAAAATCAATTTTTAAAAAGCTGCTCAATGTCACTAATTATTAGAGAAATGCAAATCAAAACTACAGTGAGGTATCACCTCACACCAGTTAGAATGGGCATCATCAGAAAATCTACAAACAACAAGTGCTGGAGAGGGTGTGGAGAAAAGGGGAACCCCTTCCACTGTTGGTGGGAATGTAAATTGATACAGCCACTATGGAGAACAGTATGGAGGTTCCTTAAAAAACTAAAAATAGAATTACCATGTGACCCAGAAATCCCACTACTGGGCATATACCCAGAGAAAACCATAATTCAAAAAGACACATGCACCCCAATCTTCATTGCAACACTATTTACAGTAGCCAGGACATGGAAGCAACCTAAATGCCCATCGACAGATGAAATGGATAAAGAAGATGTGGTACATATATACAATGGAATATTACTCAGCCATAAAAAGGAATGAAATTGAGTCATTTGTAGAGACGTGGATAGATCTAGAGACTGCCATATTTAGTGAAGTAAATCAGAAAGAGAAAAACAAATATCGTATATTAGCCCATAGATGTGGAACCTAGAAAAATGGTACAGATGAACCGGTTTGCAGGGCAGAAATTGAGACACAGATATACAGAACAAACGTATGGACAGCAAGGGGGGAAAGTGGTGGGGAGGTGGTGGTGGTGTGATGATTGGGAGATTGTGATTGACATATATACACTAATATGTTTAAAATGAATAACTACTAAGAACCTGCTGTATAGAAAAATAAGTAAAATAAAATTCAAAAAAATAATCAGAGAAGGCATACTTCTCACACCCATCTCCTCCTCCACACCATCCTATTCCGTGGCAACCACTAATCTTTTCTCAAACTCTACAATTTTGTCATTTTGAGAATATTATATTAATAGAATAAAGTATGTGACCTTTTGAGATTGGCATTTATCACTCAGCATAATGCCCTTGAGTCCCTCCAAAGAGTTGCTGTATCAATAAACTGTTCTTTTTTTATTGCTGTGTAGTGTTCCTGGTATGGGTGTAACACCATTCTAACCATTCACCTATTAGGAGGAATTTTTAGTTGTTTCCAATCCAATCTTTAGCTTTTACAAATATAGCTTCTACAGTCAAATCATGTACAGATTTTTGTGTGGACATAAGTCTTCATTCTCCTAGGATAAATAGCCAGGAATGCAATTGATGGGCCATATGGTATGTATATATTCCATTTTTTAAAGGAATAGCCAAACTATTTTCCAGTGTGGCTGTATCATTTTACAATCCCACTAGCAATACTAAGAGAAATCCTGTTTCTAGCCATCCTCACTGGCAATACAATTAATTTTCATGTTAGCTGTTCTAATCAACATGTGATTATTCTCATTGTGTTCCAAATTTGAATTTCATTAATGGGTAGTAGTTTTGAACTACTTTAATGGCTTACTTGCCAAACATATGTCCTCTTTGGTGAAATGTCTCTTCATATCTTTTCCCCATTTTCTAATTGAATTGTTCCTATTTTTACTGTTGAGTTTTGATACTTCTTTATACACTCCAGATACAAGTCCTTTGTCAGATGTGTGGTTTGCAAATAGTTTCTCCAAACCTGTAGCTTCTTCTCATCCTTAACAGGGTCTTTAATGCAGGAAAACGTTTAATTTAGATAAAGTCCAATTTTCTATTCTTTCTTTTCTGAGTAGTGTTTTTGCTCTCATGTGTAAGAACTCTTCATCAAGTCCTAGGACTTAAAGATTTTCTCCTAGTTCTTGTAAAACTTTCAAAGTTTAAAATTTTACATTTAAATCTATGTTCCATTTTCAGTTAATTTTAGTATTTCTTAAAAACACTATCCCTTTTGCATTATATTTCTTTTTAACTTATGTAAAAAAAAAGTTTGTGGTATTGGTATGTGTCTATTTCTGTATTCTCTATCCTATTCATTGAACTATGTATCTATCCTTCCACCAGTACCACACTGTCTTACTTATAGCTTTACAGTAGGTCTTAATATCCTCCAACTATATTCTGCTTTCTCAAAATTGTTTTACTTATTCTGGCTCCTTTGCCTTTACCTTTTGTTCATACATTTTAGAATAAGCTTGTCAATGTTGACAAAAAAATTCTTTTGGAAGTTGAACTTTTATTATGTTGAGTCTTCCAATCCATGAATGTGATATGTCTCTCCATTGATTTAGGTCTTGTTTTGTTGTATTGTACAGATCCTCTATTAAAATATTTATAATCAAATATTTCATGTTTTGGAAGCATTGTGTATGGCATCGTGTTTTTAGTTTTGGTTTCCAGTTGTTCATATTTGGAAATATGATTAATGTTTTTGTGTTGATCTTGTATCCTGAGACTTTGTTAAAGTAATTGCCACTTATTAATTGCTTCTTAGAGATTTCTTGGGATTTTTCTATGCAGACAGTCATGCTATCCATGAGTATGGACAGTATTATTTCTTCTTTTCTAATCTGTGTGTCTTTCTTTCTTTTTCTTGCCATGCTGCACTGGCTAGTACCTACAGTACTAAGTTGAAAAGGAGAGATGAAAGAGGACATTCTGGTCTTCTTTTGAATTTAGGAGGAAAACATTCATTCTCTCACCATTAAGCATGATGTTCACTGTAGGTTTTTTGTAGATATTCTTTATTGGGTTGAAGTAGAGCCCTTCTATTCCTAGTTTTCTGAAAGTTTCTAACATGAGTGTGTGTTGAAGTTCATAAAATGCTTTTTCTTCATTAATTGATGTGGCCACGTAGATTTTCTTCTTTAATCTATTAATATGGCAAATTACACTGATGATTTTTGAATAGTAAACCAAGCTTGTGTTCTGAGAATAGGCTCCATTTGATCAGAGTGTATTGTTATTTGCTTCCTTCTTCATGTGTTGATATTATTGTGCAATTTTTTTCCCATTTCCATGTGTGAAAGCTTAGATTATTGATCTGAGACCTTTCCTCTTTTCTATTATAAGCATTTAGTGCCATTCATTTCCCTCTTAATAATGTTTTATCTGGATCCTTCCACATTTTATGTGTTGTATTTTCATTTTCACTCAGTTCTATTTATCTTAAAAATTTTCCTTGCGATTCCTCTTTAACCATGGATTATTTAGAAGTGTGCATCTTAATTTCCGAGTGTTTGGAGGCTTTCTACTTCTCGCTCTCATTTTTATACAATTTAAAGCTTAGATTTGGACACAGTGGAATAAAATGCAATTATGTTTGTTTAGTTACTTTATAGAGGTTCTTCAAATATTACTGGAGTGAAGTTTTGAAATATTAGTTTTACATCTCAGTCTTTTGCACCTGTAACCATAAGAGAGTTCCCTAAAAATATGTAACCCTGGCTGTTGGAGCCATGTTTATCAGGGGAAGTTCACAGACACAGGAATAGTGGGGAGTTTGTGGGTCCCCACTGCACATTTTTTTCTGGGCCAGAACACAGGGATTCAGTAGGGATCCAGGGTCCAGGAGAGGGACCCAAACTTTGGGCTCTGCTGTTTATATTGCACAATCAGAGAAGCCCAGGTCCCGTGTGGGCAGGGAGTAGAACCAGCACTGGGACACACAGGACCCAGGTCCAGTCCCTCTCCATGGAAAGAGCACTCTGGATGAGGGAGGCCCAGCCTCTCTCCTACTGGTCAGGGCTGATCCAAGCTGTGGTTGCAGCTGTACTGCTCAGTAGGCCCATGGCTGTGTCACCAGCTATGACAGCCATAAGCCCTGGCTATGGGTAGTGTCCATGAAGTCTTGAGGAAGGCCGGGCTTCGTCCTGCAAAGAGGCAGTCTTGAACAAGTTAGGCCTGTCCTCTCACTACTTCAACAACCATAATTTTCATTACTCTTTCTCCCCAACCCCACTCAGATAAAAGCAAGTTTCTCATGGGGTTGCCAACCTTTTATTTTCCAAATATTATCAACATCATTTCATAAAAGAAAGGACATTCGAACCCCAATTAACTAAGAAGCACATAGTGCAGAATA
>NW_020838066.1:2099525-2121999 GCF_003676395.1 Aethalodelphis obliquidens | reverse complement strand
TTTTTTTTTTCAGTACTTTGATTATATCATCCAACTCTCTCCTGGCCTGTAAGGTTTCTGCTGAGATATTCACAAATTGTTTTCTGGGAGTTCCCTCATAGGTGCCAAGTCACTTTTCTCTTGTTCCTTTCAATATTCTCTCCTTGTACTTCACATTTAAGAAGTTGATTATAACGTGATTGGGTGTAGTCTTCTTTGTGTTGATCCTATATTGAGCCCTTTGAACTTACTTCTACTCTATTTATTTTCTAGATATCTTATATCCTTTTTGTTCTTCATTTTCTTCATTCTTACATTCTTTTGTGATTGATGTTTTTCCTGGTTTACCATTTTGATTCTCTTCTTATTTCTTTTCTGTATATTTTTGAGGTATTTTTCTTAGTGCTTATACTAGGCGTTAAAGGAAGCATCTTAAATTTTTGAAAAAACAAATTTAAATTAATAACATTTTCATTTAATAATAACAAAAATTCTGCTTATTTACATCCCACATCCTCATTTACACTGCACTTGTCACAAATTACATCCTTATGTATTGTGTGCCCTTTAATAGCCTTATAATAACTATTTTATATATTTGTCTTTTAAATCACATTTTGAAAAGAGGCGTTACAAACCCTAAATACAAATGTGTTGGCCTTTTAAACTTAGTGTAGTTACCTTTACCATTGTTCTTTAATTCTTCATATGGTTTCAAGTTACATTTCATTTCAGCCTGAAGGATTCCTTTAACAGTTCTTATTGAGCAGATCTACTAGTAATGAATTTCTTCAGTGTTTCTTTATATGAATGTCTTAATTTTCCTTTATTTAAAAAAATTCTCATAAAGTATACATAACACAAAATTTATTATCTTAACAATTTAAGAGTGCAGGCCAGAGGCATGAAATATATTTACACTGCTGTGCTATCATTACCATCATCCATCCACAGAGCTTTTCATCTTGCAAAATGATCATAGTCTGTACTCATGAAACAACTCTCCATTTCCCTTGCCCCCTCACCCCCGGAAACCACCATTGTACTTTCTGTCTCTGTGAATTTGATTACTCTATGTACCTCATATAAGTGTAATTATACAGTATTTGTCCTTTTGTGACTGGCTTATTTTATGTAGCATAATGCCTGAAGGTTGATCCATGTTGTAGCATGTGTCAGAATTCCCTTCCTTTTTAAGACTGAATATTAATTTATTGTTTGTATATACATTTTGTATATCCATTCATCCCTCAATGGACCCTTGAGTTTTTTTACCTTTTGCCTATAGTGAATAATTCTGCTATGAACATGGGTTAACACATAACTCTTCGAGTTCATAATTTCAATTCTTTTTGGGTATTTAATAGGAACTCGAATTATGGGATCATATGGTAATTCTATTTTTAATGTTGTGAGGAACCACCATACTGTTTTTGTTTCTGTGTGCACCATTTTACATACCCACTAGCAGTGTACAAGTGTTTTTGCCAATGCTTGGTATTTTCTGTTTTTATTTGTTTGTTTGATTTTTAATAGTAGCCAGTGGGTGTGAGGTGGTTTTTGTTTGTGGTTTTGAGTTACATTTTCCTAATAATTACTAATGTTAGAATCTTTCCCTGTGCTTATTCACCATTTAATATACCTTCTTTAGAGAAACATTTGTTGAACTCCTTAGCCAGAGTTTTAAATATACTTTTTTAAAATATTGTTGAGATGAAGCCATTATTTATATATACTGTATATTAACCTTATCAGCTATAGGATTTACAAATATTTTCTCCCATTCAGCAGGTTGGTTTTATCCTTTGATGAAAGAAGTATTTTAAATTTTTGAATAGGCAAGTTTATCTATTTCTTTTATTACTTCCACTTTTGGTGCCATATTCAAGAACTCTTTACCAAATTTCATGTCATGGTTTTCTTCCCAACACTTTCTTCTAAGAGTTTTATAGTTTGAGGCCTCACATTTAGGTCTTTGATTCACTGAGTTAATTTCTGTATGTGGTGTAAGGTAAGAGTCTACCTTCATTCTTTTGAATGTGGATATTGTTTTTCCAGTACCATTTATTGAAATCGCTATTCTTTCCCCATTGAGTGGTCTTGGCACTCTTGTTGAAAATCATTTGGTGATGTATATACGGGTTTACTTCTGGGTTTCTATTTTATTCCACTGGCCTATTCTCCTTCCTATATGTGTGTTTATGCCGGTACTATTTTGATTACTGTGATTTTGTAGTAAGTTTTGAAATCAAAAAATTTGAAACTTCAAATTTTGTTCTTTTTACACATTATTTTGACCATTCAGGCCTTTTAAATTCCATATGAACTTTAGGAATAATTTTTCTATGTCTTAAAAAACCCCACTCTGATGTTTAAAGAGACTGCATTTAATCTGTACATCACTTTAAGTTGTATTGACATATTAACAACATTAAGTCTTTCAGTCTGTGAACACAAGATGCCTCTACATTTATTGGTGTCTTCATTAATTTCTTTCAGCAACGTTTTCTAGTTTCAATGTACATGTCTTTTGTCCCCCTGGTTAACTTATTCCTAGTATTTTACTATATTTCATGATACTTCAAATGGTATTATTTTTTTTACTTTTCAAACTTTTCGTTGTTAGTGTATAGAGACACAACTGATTTTTGAGTGTTGATTTTGTATCTGGCAACTTTTCTAAATTCATTTATTAATTCTAACAGGATTTTTTTGGTGCATGTGTGTCGTCTGTGAACAAATATAGTTTTATTTTTTCTTTTCCAATTTAGATGCCTTTTATTTTTTATCTTGCCTTATTTATTTGGCTAGGAATTCCAGTACTGTGCTGAATAGAAGTGGTGAAAACAGGCATCCTTCCTTTGTTCCTGATCTTAGGGAGAAAGATTTCCCCACTGAATGTAATAGCTGTGGGTTTTCCATCTGTGACCTTTATTATGTTGAAGTCATCAACTTTTATTCCTGGTTTGTTGAGTTTTTTTTTTAATCATAAAATGGCATTGAATTTTGTCAAATGTTTTTTCTGCATCAATTAATATGATCACATGGAGTTTAGTCCCTTCAATCTGTTTACATGCTATACTACATTGATTGATTTTCATATGTTGAACCAACCTTACATTGCAAGAATAAATCCCATTTGGTCATGATGTATAATCCTTTTAATGGGCTGTTTTGTCTCTTATTATTTTTTAAAGGATTTTTGCATCAGTATTCATAAGGGATATTGGTCTGTAGTGTACGTTTCTTGTAGTGTCTTTGGCTTTGTAATTGATGTAATGTTAACCTCATAGAATGAGTGAGGGTACATTCTCTCCTCTTACATTGTTTGGAAAAACTTGAGAAGGATTGGTGTTAATTCTTCTTTAAATAGTTGGTAGAATTCACCATGAAGATACCTGGTGCTGGGCGTTCAGCTGTTGGGAGATTTTTGATAACTGATTCAACATCTTAACTTCTAAATCTGTTCAGATTTTGTATTTCTTGGTAGGATGTGTGTTTCTAGGAATGTGTTCATTTCATCTAAGTTATCAAATTAGTTGGTATACAACTGTTAATAGTACTCTATTTTAAGCCTTTTTACCTCTATAAAATTGGTAGTAATGCCCCTTTCTTCACTTCTGATTTTACATATTTTGCTCTTATCTCTTTTTTTAATAGTCAATCTAACTAGTTTTGTCAATTTTGTTGATCGTTTTCCTCTTTTTACAGCTATTTTGAGGCATAACTGACAAAACTGTAATATATCTAAAACATATAACGTGATTATTTGATATACATATATATTGTAAAAGGATTCTCACAATCAAGTTAATTAACATACCCATCATCTGTCATATATTTACTTTTTGTGTGTGAGGACACAAATTCTACTCGCTCAGAAATTTTCAGTTACAGAATACAGCATCATCAGTTAGTCACCATGTTATACATTAGCTCCTCAGACCTTATTCCTTCATTTTATCCCTCATCTTATAACTGAAAATTTGTAACCATTTACCAATGTGTTCCCATTTCCCCCCATGCCCAACTGCAGGCAACAATTTCTACTATCTGTTTCTATGATTCCACCTTTTTTTTTTAGATTCCACACATAAGTGATACTATGCAGTATTTGTCTGTTCTCCATCAGGCTTATTTCACTTAGCATAATGTTCTCCAGGCTCATTCATGTTCTTGCAAGTGTCAAGATTTACTTTAAGGCTGAATAATATCCCACTGTGTATGTTATGTGTATATATTTGTGTGTGTGTGTGTGTGTGTGTGTGTGTGTGTGTATCAGAATTTGTTTATCCATTCATCTATGAGAGACAGGCAGGTTCTTTCCATACAATTAGTGTGAATAACATTTCAGAGTTGTTTTTGTTTTTGTTTTTTTCCCGTACCACATGGCTTGTAGGATCTTAGTTCCCCAACCACGGATTGAACCCGAGCCCTCCCCTTAGCAGTGAGAGCATGAAGTCCTAACCACTGGACAGCCAGGGAATTCCTACAAAATATTGTTTCTTTTTGCTATATGACCAGAAGTGGAATTGCTGGATCACATGGTATTCTAATTTTATTTTCTTGAGGAATCTCCATACTGTTTTCAGTACTGGTTGTACCAATTTACATTCCCAACAACAGTGCACACAGATTTCCTTTTCTCCACATCCTCACCAGCATTTATCTCTTGTCTTTTTCATAATACACATACTAGCAGCTGTGAGGTGATATCTCATTGTGGTTTTGATTTGCATTTCCCTGATGATTGGTGATGTCAATCACCTTTTCATATACCTGTTGCCCAAATGTTTGTCATCTTTGGAAAAATGTCTTTTTAGGTCCTTTACCAATTTTTAAATTGGGTTATCTGGTGTTTTCGCTACTGAGTTTTATGAGCTCCTTGTATACTTTGGATATTAACTTCTTTTTAGATACGTGATTTGCAGATACTTTCTCACATTCCATGGGTTGCTTTTTTGTTGTTGTTAATGGTTACCTTTTCTGTTCAGAACGTTTTTAGTGTGATGTAGTCCCACTTGTACATTTTTGCTTTTGTTGCCTTTGCTTTCGGTATCAAATCCAAAAGAACATTGATGAGATTAATGTCAAGGAGCTTACCCCCTATATTTTCTATTAAGAATTTTAAGGATTCAGGTCCTATGTTCATGTCTTTAATTAATTTTGAGTTTGTTTTTATGTCTGGCATAATGTGGCTTTTGCATGAGGCTATGCAGTTTCCCCAAAAACCATTTATTGAAGAGACTCTCCTTTTCCCAGTGTTTATTCTTGACTTTCTTGCTGAAAATGAATTGACTATATATGCATGGGTTTATTTTTAAGTTCTCTATTCTTTTTTGTTGATCTCTGTTTTATGCCAATACAGTACTTAATTGATTACTATAGCTTTGTATTTCAGTTTGAAATCAGGAAGTGTGATATCTCATTTTGTTCTTCTTTCTCAAGATTGCTTTGGCTATTTGGAGTCTTCTGTGCTTTCATATGAGTTTTAGGATTTTTTTTTTCCAGTACTCTAGAAAATGCATTGGAATTTTGATAGAGATTGCATTGAATCTGTAGATCATTTTGGATTGTTTGGGCATTTTCACAATATTAATCCTTCCAATCCATGAACACAGAATATCTTTCCATTTGTTTGTGTGTTCTTCAATTTCTTACATCAGTGTTTTATCGTTTTCAGTGTATAGATCTTTCATCCCATTAGATAAATTTATTCCTAAGTATTTTACTCTTTTTGATGCTATTGTGAGATTATTTTCTTAATTTTTCTTTCTGATAACTCATTGTTAGTTAATATTCGTTGTTATACAAATGCAGCTGATTTTTGTATATTGATCCTGAAACTTTACAGAATTCAGTTATTAGTTCTAACAGGTTTGTTTTTTCTTTTTGCGGTGTCTTTAGGGTTTTCCACATATAATATCATGTCATCTGCAAACAGAATTATTTTACTTATAACTTTACAATTTGGATGCCTTTTATTCATTTTTTTTGCCTAATTGCCCTGGCTAGGACTTAAAGTCATATGTTGAATGAAAGTGGTGAGAGTTGCATCCTTTCTTTTTCCTGATCTTAGAGGATCCTGTTCCTTGTTTCAGCTTCTCAGTGTTGTGTTTGTTGTTAGCTGTAGTCTTGCCATATATGGCCCTTATTATAATAAATTACATGACAGCTATACATAATTTGCTGAGTTTTTATCATGAAATAATGTTGAATTTTATCAAAAGCTTTTTCTGCATCCATTGAGATGATCATATGATTTTATCCCTCATTTTATTAATGTGCTATATCACATTTATTGATTTTCATGTGATGAACTATCTTTGCATCCCAGGAATAAACCTGCTTCCTCATGGTGTATGATTCTTTCGAAGTGCTGTTGAAGTTTCTTTGCTAATATTTTGTTGAGGATTTTGGCATCTGTGTTCATCAAGGATGTTGAGCGTTAATTTTCTTTTCTTGTAGTGTGCTTGCCTGGCTTTGGTAACAGGGTAATACTGGCCTTGTAAAATGAGTTTGGAAGTTTTCCCTCCTGTTCAGTTCCTTGGAAGAGTTTGAGATAGAATGGTTAATTTCTTTAAAGTGTTGGTAGAATTTACCAGTGAAGCCATCTGGTCTTGGAACTATTTTTGGTTGAGAGGTTTTTTATTTACTGATTCAATCTCCTTACTAGTAATTTGTTCATATTTTTTATTTATGATTCAGTCTTGGTAGGTTGTATGTTTGTAGGAATTTTTTTTTTTTTTTTTTACATCCCGCTCTGCACAGGGTGGTCCCTCGAACCACAGCATCAGCATCATCGCTGAGCTTGCTAGAAATGCAGAGTCCCAAGCCCCCTCCCGACCTTGTGAATCATAATCTGCATTTTTTTAACATCTTTATTGGGGTATAATTGCTTTACAATGGTGTGTTAGTTTCTGCTTTATAACAAAGTGAATCAGTCATACATAAACATATGTTCCCATATGTCTTCCCTCTTGCGTCTCCCTCCCTCCGACCCTCCCTATCCCACCCCACCAGGCTGTCACAAAGCACCGAGCCAATATCCCTGTGCCATGCGGCTGCTTCCCACTAGCTATCTACCTTACTACGTTTGTTAGTGTGTATATGCCCATGACTCTCTCTCGCCCTGTCACAGCTCACCCTTCCCCCTCCCCATAACCTCAAGTCCGTTCTCTAGGAGGTCTGCGTCTTTATTCCTGCTTTACACCTAGGTTCTTCATGACATTTTTTTTCTTAAATTCCATATATATGTGTTAGCATATGGTATTTGTCTTTTTCTTTCTGACTTACTTCACTCTGTATGACAGACTCTAGGTCTATCCACCTCATTACAAATAGCTCAATTTCGTTTCTTTTTATGGCTGAGTAATATCCCATTGTATATATGTGCCACATCTTCTTTATCCATTCATCCGATGATGGGCACTTAGGTTGTTTCCATCTCCGGGCTATTGTAAATAGAGCTGCAATGAACATTTTGGTACATGACTCTTTTTGAATTTTGGTTTTCTCAGGGTATATGCCCAGTAGTGGAATTGCTCGGTCAAATGGTAGTTCTATTTGTAGTTTTTTAAGGAACCTCCATACTGTTCTCCATAGTGGCTGAACCAATTCACATTCCCACCAGCAGTGCAAGAGTGTTCCTTTTTCTCCACACCCTCTCCAGCATTTATTGTTTCTAGATTTTTTGATGATGGCCATTCTGACTGGTGTGAGATAATATCTCATTGTAGTTTTGATTTGCAATTCTCTAATGATTAATGATGTTGAGAATTCTTTCATGTGTTTGTTGGCGGTCTGTATATCTTCTTTGCAGAAATGTCTATTTAGGTCTTCTACCCATTTTTGGATTGGGTTGTTTGTTTTCTTGTTATTGAGCTGCATGAGCTGCTTGTAAATTTTGGAGATTAATCCTTTGTCGGTTGCTTCATTTGCAAATATTTTCTCCCATTCTGAGGGTTGTCTTTTGGTCTTGTTTATGGTTTCCTTTGCTGTGCAAAAGCTTTGAAGTTTCATTAGGTCCCATTTGTTTATTTTTGTTTTTATTTCCATTACTCTAGGAGGTGGGTCAGAAAGGATCTTGTTGTGATTTATGTCATAGAGTGTTCTGCCTATGTTTTCCTCTAAGAGTTTGATAGTTTCTGGCCTTACATTTAGGTCTTTAATCCATTTTGAGCTTATTTTTGTGTATGGTGTTAGGGAGTGTTCTAATCTCATACTTTTACATGTATCTGTCCAGTTTTCCCAGCACCGCTTATTGAAGAGGCTGTCCTTTCTCCACTGTACATTCCTACCACCTTTATCAAAGATAAGGCGTCCATATGTGCATGGGTTTATCTCTGGGCTTTCTATCCTGTTCCATTGATCTATTTTTCTGTTTTTGTGCCAGTACCATACTTTCTTAATAACTGTAGCTTTGTAGTATAGTCTGAAGTCAGGGAGCCTGATTCCTCCAGTTCCTTCTTTCGTTCTCAAGATTGCTTTGGCTATTCGGGGTCTTTTGTGTTTCCATACAAATTGCAAAATTTTTTGTTCTAGTTCTGTGAAAAATGCCAGTGGTAGTTTGATAGGGATTGCATTGAATGTATAGATTGATTTGGGTAGTAGAGCCATTTTCACAATGTTGATTCTTCCAATCCAAGAACATGGTATATCTCTCCGTCTATTTGTATCATCTTTAATTTCTTTCATCAGTGTCTTATAATTTTCTGTATACAGGTCTTTTGTCTCCTTAGGTAGGTTTATTCCTAGATATTTTATTCTTTTTGTTGCAATGGTAAATGGGAGTGTTTTCTTGATTTCACTTTCAGATTTTTCATCATTAGTATATAGGAATGCCAGAGATTTCTGTGCATTAATTTTGTATCCTGCCACTTTACCAAATTCATCGATTAGCTCTAGTAGGTTTCTGGTAGCATCTTTAGGGTTCTCTATGTATAGGATCATGTCATCTGCAAAGAGTGACAGCTTTACTTCTTCTTTTCCGATTTGGATTCCTTTTATTCTTTTTCTTCTCTGATTGCTGTGGCTATAACTTCCAAAACTATGTTGAATAAGAGTGGTGAGAGTGGGCAACCTTGTCTTGTTCCTGATCTTAGTGGAAGTGCTTTCAGTTTTTCACCATTGAGGATGATGTTTGCTGTGGGCTTGTCATATATGGCCTTTATTATGTTGAGGAAAGTTCCCTCTATGCCTACTTTCTGCAGGGTTATTATCATAAATGGGTGTTGAATTTTGTCAAAAGCTTTCTCTGCATCTATTGAGATGATCATATGGTTTTTCTCCTTCAATATGTTAATATGGTTTATCACATTCATAGATTTGCATATATTGAAGAATCTTTGCATTCCTGGAATAAACCCCACTTGATCATGGTGTATGATGCTTTTAATGTGCTGTTGGATTCTGTTTGCTAGTATTTTGTTGAGGATTTTTGCATCTATGTTCATCAGTGATATTGGCCTGTAGTTTTCTTTCTTTGTGACATCCTTGTCTGGTTTTGGTATCAAGGTGATGTTGGCCTCATAGAAGGAGTTTGGGAGTGTTCCTCCCTCTGCTATATTTTGGAAGAGTTTGAGAAGGATAGGTGTTAGCTCTTCTCTAAATGTTTGATAGAATTCGCCTGTGAAGCCATCTGGTCCTGGGCTTTTCTTTGTTGGAAGATTTTTAATCACAGTTTCAATTTCAGTGCTTGTGATTGGTCTGTTCATATTTTCTATTTCTTCCTGATTCAGTCTTGGCAGGTTGTGCATTTCTAAGAATCTGTCCATTTCTTCCAGATTGTCCATTTTATTGGCATAGAGTTGCTTCTAGTAATCACTCATGATCTCTTTTATTTCTGCAGTGTCAGTTGTTACCTCTCCTTTTTCATTTCTAATTCTGTTGATTTGAGTCTTCTCCCTTTTTTTCTTTTTCTTTTTCTTTTTTTTTTTTTTTGCGGTACGCGGGCCTCTCACTGCTGTGGCCTCTCCCGCCGCGGAGCACAGGCTCCAGACGCGCAGGCTCAGCAGCAATGGCTCACGGGCCCAGCCACTCCGCGGCATGTGGGACCTTCCCGGACCGGGGCACGAACCCGCGTCCCCTGCATCTGCAGGCGGACCTTCAACCACTGCGCCACCAGGGAAGCCCTCCCTTTTTTTCTTGATGAGTCTGGCTAGTGGTTTATCTATTTTGTTTATCTTCTCAAAGAACCAGCTTTTAGTTTTATTGATCTTTGCTATTGTTTCCTTCATTTCTTTTTCATTTATTTCTGATCTGATCTTTATGATTTCTTTCCTTCTGCTAGCTTTGGGGTTTTTTTGTTCTTCTTTCCCTAATTGCTTGAGGTGCAAGGTTAGGTTGTTTATTTGAGATGTTTCCTGCTTCTTAAGGTGGGCTTGTATTGCTATAAACTTCCCCCTTAGAACTGCTTTTGCTGCATCCCACAGGTTTTGGGTGGTTGTGTCTCCATTGTCATTTGTTTCTAGGTATTTTTTGATTTCCTCTTTGATTTCTTCAGTGATCACTTCATTATTAAGTAGTGTATTGTTTAGCCTCCATGTGTTTGTATTTTTTACAGATCTCTTCCTGTAATTGATATCTAGTGTCATGGTGTTGTGGTCAGAAAAGATACTTGATACAATTTCAATTTTCTTAAATTTACCAAGGCTTGATTTGTGACCTAAGATATGATCTATCCTGGAGAATGTTCCATGAGCACTTAGGAAAAATGTGTATTCTGTTGTTTTTGGATGGAGTGTCCGATAAATATCAATTAAGTCCATCTTGTTTAATGTATCATTTAAAGCTTGTGTTTCCTTATTTATTTTCATTTTGGATGACCTGTCCATGGGTGAAAGTGGGGTGTTTAAGTCCCCTACTATGAATGTGTTACTGTCGATTTCCCCTTTTATGGCTGTTAGTATTTGCCTTATGTATTGAGGTGCTCCTATGTTGGGTGCATAAATATTTACAATTGTTATATCTTCTTCTTGGATCGATCCCTTGATCATTATGTAGTGTCCTTCTTTGTCTCTTTTAATAGTCCTTATTTTAAAGTCTATTTTGTCTGATATGAGAATTGCTACTGCAGCTTTCTTTTGGTTTCCATTTGCATGGAATATCTTTTTCCATCCCCTTACTTTCAGTCTGTATGTGTCTCTAGGTCTGAAGTGGGTCTCTTGTAGACAGCATATATAAGGGTCTTGTTTTTGTATCCATTCAGCTAATCTGTGTCTTTTGGTGGGAGCATTTAGTCCATTTACATTTAAGGTAATTATCGATATGTATGTTCCTATTCCCATTTTCTAAATTGTTATGGGTTCGTTATTATAGGTCTTTTTGTTCTCTTTTGTTTCTTGCCTAGAGAAGATCCTTTAGCATTTGTTGCAAAGTTGGTTTGGTGGTGCTGAACTCTCTCAGCTTTTGCTTGTCTGTAAAGGTTTTAATTTCTCCATCAAATCTGAATGAGATCCTTGCTGGGTAGAGTAGTCTTGGCTGCAGGTTTTTCTCCTTCATCACTTTCAGTATGTCCTGCCATTCCCTTCTGGCTTGTAGGGTTTCTGCTGAGAGATCAGCTGTTAACCTTATGGGGATTCCCTTATGTGTTATTTGTTGTTATTCCCTTGCTGCTTTTAATATGCTTTCTTTGTATTCAGTTTTTGACAGTTTGATTAATATGTGTCTTGGTGTATTTCTCCTTGTATTTATCCTGTATGGGACTCTCTGTGCTTCCTGGACTTGATTAACTATTTCCTTTCCCATATTAGGGACGTTTTCAACTATAATCTCTTGAAATATTTTCTCAGTCCCTTTCTTTTTCTCTTCTTCTTCTGGAACCCCTATAATTCGAATGTTGGTGCGTTTAATGTTGTCCCAGAGGTCTCTGAGGCTGTCCTCAGTTCTTTTCATTCATTTTTCTTTATTCTGCTCTGCAGTAGTTATTTCCACTATTTTATCTTCCAGGTCACTTATCCGTTCTTCTGCCTCAGTTATTCTGCTATTGATCCCATCTAGAGTACTTTTAATTTCATTTATTGTGTTGTTCATCGTTGTTTGTTTCATCTTTAGTTCTTCTAGATCCTTGTTAACTGATTCTTGCATTTTGTCCATTCTATTGTCCATTCTATCTCCAAGATTTCGGATCAACCTTACTATCATTATTCTGAATTCTTTTTCAGGTAGACTGCCTATTTCCTCATTTGTTAGGTCTGGTGCATTTTTATCTTGCTCCTTTATCTTCTGTGTGTTTTTCTGTCTTCTCATTTTGCTTATCTTACTGTGTTTGGGGTCTCCTTTTTGCAGGCTGCAGGTTCGTAGTTCCTCCTGTTTTTGATGTCTGTCTCCAGTGGCTAAGGTTGGTTCAGTGGGTTGTGTAGGCTTCCTGGTGGAGGGGACTAGTGCCTGTGTTGTGGTGGATGAGGCTGGATCTTGTCTCTCTAGTGGGCACGTTCACCTCTGGTGGTGTGTTTTGGGGTGTCTGTGGCCTTATTATGATTTTAGGCAGCCTCTCTGCTAATGGGTGGGGTTGTGTTCCTGTTTTGCTAGTTGTTTGGCATAGGTTTTCCAGCACTGTGGCTTGCTGGTCGTTTAGTGAAGCTGGGTGCTGGTGTTTAGATGGAGGTCTCTGGGAGATTTTCGCCGTTTGATATTATGTGGAGCTGGGAGGTCTGTTGTTGACCAGTGTCCTGAAGTTGGCTCTTCTACCTCAGAGGCAGAGCCCTGCCTCCTGGATGGAGCACCAAGAGCTTTTCATCTACACGGCTCAGGATAAAAGGGAGAAAAAGTAGAGGGAATTAGTGGAAGTATGAGGAAAGAAAGAAGGAGAGGAGGGTAGGAAGGAAGGACGAAAGAAAGAAGCAAAGAAGGCAAGAAGGAAAGAAAGGAGGGAGGGAGGGAGGAAGGAAGGAAGGAGGGAAAGAAGGAAAAAAGACAGAAAGAAAGAAGATACAGTAAAAATAAAATAAAGTATAATAAAGTTATTGAATTAAAAAATTCTTATTTAGAAAAAAAAAAAAAGGGACGGATGGAACCTTAGGACAAATGTTGGAAGCAAAGCTATACAGACAAAATCTTACACAGAAGCATACACATACACCCTCACTAAAAGAGGTAAATGGGGAAAAATCATAAATCTTGCTGTCAGAGACCACCTCGTCAATTTGGGATGATTCGTTGTCTAAAGGAGGGAAGGAAGGATGGAAAGAAAGAAAGGAAGAAAGAACGAAGGTAAAGTATAGTAACGTTATTAAAATTAATTATTAAGAAAAAAAATTAAAAAAAAAACATGGACGGATAGAACCCTAGGACAAATGGTGGAAGCAAGACTATACAGACAAGATCTCACACAGAAGCATACACATACACATTCACAAAAAGAGAAAAGGGAAAAAATCATAGATCTTGCTCCTAAAGTCCACTTCCTTAATTTGGGATGATTGGTTGTCTATTCAGGTATTCCACAGATGCAGGGTATATCAAGTTGATTGTGGAGCTTTAATCTGCTGCTTCTGAGGCTGCTGGGAGAGATTTCCCTTTCTCTTCTTTGTTCTCACAGCTCCCAGGGCTCAGCTTTGGATTTGGCCCTGCCACTGCATGTAGGTCGCTGGAGGGCATCTGTTTATTGCTCAGACAGGATGGGGTTAAAAGAGCCGCTGATTCGGGGGCTCTGGCGCACTCAGGCTGGCGGGGAGGGAGGGGCACGGAGTGCGGGGCGGACCTGCGGTGGCAAAGGCCGGTGTGACTTTGCACCAGCCTGAGGCGCGCTGTGCGTTCTCCCGGGGAAGTTGTCCCTGGATCCCGGGAACCTGGCAGTGGTGGACTGCACAGGCTCCGCGGAAGAGGGGTGTGGAGAGTGACCTGTGCTCGCACACAGGCCCCTTGGTGGTGGCAGCAGCAGCCTTAACGTCTCCTGCCTGCCTCTGGGGTCCGCGCTTTTAGTCGCGGCTTGCGCCCGTCTCTGGATTCCGCGCTTTCAGCCGCGACTCGCGCCCGTCTCTGGATTCCGCGCTTTCAGCCGCGGCTCGCGCCCGTCTCTGGGGTTCGCACTTTTAGCCGTGGCTCACGCCCGTCTCTGGAGTTCCTTTAAGCAGCGTTCTTAAACCCCTCTCCTCACGCCCCAGGAAACAAAGAGGGAAGGAAAAGTCTCCTGCCTCTTCGGCAGGTGCAGACTTTTCCCCGGACTCCCTCCCGGCTAGCTGTGGTGCACTAACCCCTTCAGGCTATGTTCAAGCCGCCAACCCCAGTCCTCTCCCTGCCCTCCGTCCGAAACCGAAACCCGAGCCTCAGAGCCTCAGCTCGCAGCCCCGCCCGCCCCGGCGGGTGAGCAGACAAGCCTCTCGGGCTGGTGAGTGCCGGTCAGCACCGATCCTCTGTGCGGGAATCTCCCCGCTTTGCCCTCCGCACCCGTTGCTGTGCACTCCTCCCTGTTTGTAGGAATTTATCCATTTCTTCTAGGTTATCTAATTTGTTGGCATAAAATTGCTCATAGTAATTTCTTATGATTCTTTATCTTTGTGTTATCAGTGGTAATGTATCCCCTTTCACTTCTGATCATATTGAGTCTTCTCTTTTTTGCCTAGTTAGTCTAGCTAAAGGCTTGCACATCTTTTTTTTTCTAATCTTTAAAAAAACAGCTCTTAGTTTCAGTGATCGTCTCTTGTATTTCTAGTCCCTGTTTCATTTATGTCTGCCCTAATTTTTATTTCCTTCCTTCAGATAACATTAGGCTTAGTATGTTGTTTAGTTCTTTGAGGTTTTTTAGTTGTTATTTTTGTTAGGTTGTTTATTTGAAACCTTTCTTTTTTATTAATGTAGACTTTTATCATTATAAACTTCCCTCTTAGAACTGTTTTTGCTGCACCTCATAAGTTTTAGTATGTTGTGTTTCATTTTCAGTTGTCTCAAAATATCTTGTCAATTGCCATTTGATTTCTTCTTCAACCCTTTTGTTCAGGAGCCTGTTGTTTAACCTCCACATATTTGTGATACTTCTGGTTTTCCTTCTATAATGGATTTTAGTGTCATACCATTGTAGTCAGAAACGATACAGTGATTTCAGTTATATTATGACCTAACAGATGATCTGTCATGGAGAGTATTCCATGTATGCTTGGGAAGAATGTGTATTCTTCTGTTCTGCATATGTCTGTTTGGTCCATCTGGTATTATGTGTGGTTTAAGTCCAATGTTTCCTTATTGATTTTGTTTTTGGATGATTATCTATCCATTGTTGAAAATGGGGTATTGAAGTTCCGAAATACTGATTTGGTGCCTCTTCCTGCCTTCAGGTCAGTTACTGTTTGCTTTATATATTAGGGTGCTCTGATGTTGGAGGAATAAAAATTTATAATTGTATGTCTTCTTTATAAATAAATTTACTCTTTATATAATGACCTTCTTTGTCTCTTGTTACAGTATTTGATTTCAAATTTATATAAGTATAGCTACCACTGCTCTCTTTTGGTTTCCATTTGAATAGAATATGTTTTTCCATCCCTTTACTTTCAGTCTAAGTGTGTCATTAAAGGTGAAATGAGACTCTTGTTATCAGCAGACAGTTGGGTCTTTTTTTTTAATTCATAAAACCACTCTATGTCTTTTAATGGGAGAATTTAATTCATTTGCATATAGAGGAATCACTGACAGGTAAGGACTTACTAATTCTATCATATTAATTGTTTCCTGGCTTTTTTGTCATGCTTTTATTCCTTTCTTCTTTTCTTGCTGTCTTTCTTTGTGAATTGATGATTTTGTTGTGGTATGCTTTGATTCTTATCTCTGTCTTTTGGGTATCTACTAAAGGTTTTTGATTCTTTGTTATCATGAGGCTTTCATACAACATCTTAGAGTTATGATAGACTATTTTAAGATGATAACTTAACTTGGAATACATAACAATACATACATACAATTTTACCATGTCATTTTATGCTTTGAAATCACAATTCACATCTTTTTTATATTGTGAATCCATTAAAAAATTATTGCAGTTATAGTTATTTTTGTCTTAACTTTTATACTAAAGTTATAAGTGTTTTACCCATCACCAATATTAGAGTATTCTGAACTTAACTGTATTTTGGCCCATGAATTTTATACTTTCATGTGTTTTCATGTTCCTAATTCATTAACATGCTTTCATTTCAGATGGAAGAACTCCTTTGAACAACTCCTTTGAACAACTTCTGTATAAACTCCTTCAGCTTTTGTTTGTCTATGAAAACTCTGTCTCTCCAATTCTAAAGGACACGTTTGCTGGATAGAGTATTCTTGGCAGTTTTTTTTTTTCCACACTTTGAATATATCTTCCCAATCCCTTATGGCCTGCAACATTTTTGCTGAAAAATCTGTTAATCTTATGGGGATTCCCATGTATAAACAAGTTGCTTTTCTCTTGTTGCTTTTACGATTCTGTCTTTAACTTCTGATAATTTCATTATAGTGTGTCTCTGTGTAGATCTCTTTAGATTAAGCTTCTTTGGAGGTTTTTGGGCTTCCTCAATCTGCATATCTCTTTCTTTCCCCACATTATGGATGTTTTTAGGCATTATTTCTTTGAATATGCTTTCTGCCCTTTCTTTCCTTCTCTTTCTTGAAGAACTGTAACACATATATTGATCCACCTACTGGTGTCCCATAAGTGATCTTCACTTTTTTCTATTCTTCTTTCTTTTTGCTCTTTTGATTGGATGACTTCCAGTGCCTTGTCTGATTCTTTTTTCCATTTGGTCTAGTCTGCTTGCGAAGCCCTGTATTGAATTTTTCAGTTCATTTATTCTTCAAATCTATGATTTCTGTTTGGTACTTTTTAATATTTGGTCTCTTTGTTGAAACTCACACTTTGTTCAGGCTTTATTCTTCTGACCTCAGTAAGCATCTTTATTACCATTATTTTGAACTTTCTGTTTGGTAATTCACCTATTTCCACTTCGTTAAGGTCAGCTCCTATAGATCTTTTTATTTGTTTGAAACATCCCTGTTTCTTTACTTTCCTTGATGCTCTGTTGGTTTTTGTATAAAGCAGCCACTTTTCCCAGTTTTGACAGATTGGCCTTGTGTAGGATATGAACCTCCTTAATCAGCCTGGGCTGGTTGTTGAAATCATTGTCTTTGTTATTAGTGGCTTCCATAGTTGAGGGTGTTCTAAGACCCATCAGTGTCCTCAAAGATGTGGTTAATGCTCATATGCCTGTTTAGGCTCCTGGACAACTGCTAGTTGCCCGCTGCTTTAACTCCCTGATGCAGGTTAATTGGAAGCCCAATTATCAGGCAGGAGCTGGAAAAGTCAGAATATGACATATGTAGTCTAGCCCCTATCAAGAACAATCCAGGAGCTGGATGTTTCTGCTTCCTCACTCTGTGCTGAGCCAAGGGAAATAGTTGCTCTGAATGCTTCTGTGTCCAAGTAGAACAGCCTTTGTTTTTAGTGGTCCCAGGGACTCATGAATGCTGAGCCCTTTCAGCTCCCAGAGTTAGGTGATTTGGGGAATTAGTCCCTTAGGTGGCAGCTGAAAACTAGGGTTCTATATGTGTGGACAAGCTCCTTCCAGGAGAGAAGATAAAAAACTGGTCTTACTTGGAGCTGGGGGAGATAGCAGGGGACATGCCCACCAGCTTTACCAGGCTCACAAAAGGATCCCAGTGAGCTTCCACATGCAGACTAACTGGAAGCCAGAACCACAGGCAGCAGCTAGGAAAATATACAGCTTCCTTCCAGGCAGAAACTGGGAAATGGGCATTTTTTTGTCCTCTCCCTCCATGCTGGCTCTGGGTGTATAGATATGGGTAGTCCTCATCCATTTAAAAACTCTTTCTTTGTTTGCTGTAGTACTGTGGGACTCATGAATACAAGCCCAATTGACTTTCAGTGGTAGGTTATTTTGGGGTCCATCCCTCAGGTGGCAGTTTTTAAAGTCAGCGTTCTAAATGTGTAGACAAGCTCCCTCCAGGGCCATGCAGGAGACTTGGCTTTATTGTTGAAGGAAGCTGGGGGAGAGGGCAGAGTAAGTACCCACTGGCTCTTTTGGGCTCTGGGCAGGATTCCAGTCAGCTGAAATGCAAGCTGATTAGAAGCTGGACCCTCAGACAGTAGCTGGGAAAGTATGTAGTCCAACACCCTCCAGGAAGAAATTGGGAGATAAGCGTTTGTGTGTGTTCCCTCTGCTCTGAGCTTGGGGAGATAGCCAGAGGGAGTGCTCAACCACCTTGTAAAAACTGCTTATTTTTTTGCTATAATACTATGGGACTTGTGAAGGGAAGCCCTTTTGGCTCTCAGAGCTAGATTAAATTGGGGGGCTGTCCCTCAGGTGGCAGCCTTAAAGGTTGGGGCATTAGAAATACGGTCCAAACACTGCACTAATTGGGAGGGGCTGGAGTTGGTGGTTTCAAAAAGATTATAAGGCAGTGTTCTTGGGTGGGGTTTATAGTAAGAGTGTGTCTCATCCTTTCCTATACATTTCTGAGTGGGTATTTTCTGTTTCCCAATGTGTAGGAGTCACTAAAGTAGTTTCTTGATATCTTTCAGAGGGAATTGATCTGTGTGTAGGTGTATATTCAGTGCATCCATGGAAGGAGGGAAATTCAGGAGTCTCTTGTGTGACCATCTTGAGGTACCTGTTGATCTTTTCTAATAACCGACTCTTGGTTTCATCAACTTTCCATTTGTTTTTCTGTTTTGTTTATATATGGTGTAATATTTATTTTCCCATCTGCTGGCCTTGGGTTAAGGTTTTTCTACTTCTTTAAGGCAAAAAGTTAGATTGTTGATATGAGATCTTTATTCTTTTTTAATGTAAGCCTTTACAGCTATAAATTTCCCTCTCATCACTTCCTGTGCTGCATCCCGTATTTCTTTTCATTGATCTCAAGGTATTTTGTAGTTTCTCTTGTAATTTCTTCCTCGACCCATTGGTTGTTTAAAAGTGTGCTGTTTAATTTCCACATATTTGTGAATTTTCGTTTCCCTTCTGTTACTGAGTTCTAGTTTTATTCCATTGTGATAGCAAAAGACTCATTGTATGATTTCAGTAGTTTTTTTGTTTTTTTGCGGTACACGGGCCTCTCACTGTTATGGCCTCTCCCATTGTGGAGCACAGGCTCTGGACGCGCAGGCTCAGCAGCCATGGCTCACGGGCCCAACCACTCTGCGGCGTGTAGGATCTTCCCGCACTGGGGCACGAACCCGTGTCCCTTGCATCGGCAGGCGGACTCTCAACCACTCCGTCACCAGGGAAGACCATCCTTGTTGATTTTTGTTCCAGTAGTTCTGTAGTTGATAGAATACCAACAATTGTCAATAGTAATGAATTTTCTCAATTTCTCTTTCTGCTCTATCAGTTTTTGCTTCATGCATTCTCTCATTTGGTTCATATACATGTAGGAACGTTACATCTTCCTGGTGGATTGATTCATGATTATTAAGTAATGTCCCTCTGTCTCTAATAAATTTCTTTGCTCTGAAATCTACTTTAGTATCCTACTGATTTTTAAAATTGACTGCATGATATGCCTTTTTCCGCCCTTTTGCTTTCAATCTACCTATGTCATTGACTTTGATAAACAGCATACATTATGATTTTTAATCCACCCTCACAATCTCTGTTTAGAATGGTGTAATGAGAACTGTTACTTGCTGATATGTCTGGGCTTATGTTTAGCCCTTTTATTATTTATTTTACATTTGTTTCCTCTGGTTCTCATTTTTCTGTTACTTGTTTTTCTGTGGGTTATTTGATTATTATTTAAGATTCCATTTGGATTCATTCTTAATGTTTTTTAGTGCATCTCTTTGTAGTTTTCTTACTGGTTGCTCTGAGTATTAGACAGTATACATACATGCCTTTTCATGGTATATTACCACTTGTAGTTAAGTGTGAAAACATTACTTTCATTTAGGTCCCTTTATCTTTTCCATTTTTAAATATCATTTTCTAGAGTATGAGTATTATAATTTTTGCTTCAGTCATCACATGTGATTTTAAAATCTTGTGGGTAGAAGGAAGATCTATTATATATACTCACATTTGTGTTTTCATTTTTTCTTCCTAATACTCCAATATTTCTTTTTATCATTTACTTCCATTTGAAGAACTTCCTTTAGACATTGTTTAAGGGTAGGTCTGCTAGCAACAAATTCTTTTAGTTTTCCTTCATCTAAAAACATGTTCATTGCACTTCATTACTAAAGAACAGTTTTGCCAGATGCACATTCATCAGCTGACAGTCTTTTCTTTCAGCACTTGCAGAAAAAGATTGTGCCATCTCCTTGTAAGCTCCAACGTTTCATATGGTATGTGCTGTCATCTGAATTGGTGTGTTCCCCTCTCCCCTATGGGTAATGAGTCATTTCTTTCTGGATGCTTTCAATACTTTTTTTGGCTTTAGTCTTCATAATTTTAAATATGATGTCTTAGTGTGGATATATTAGGATTTACTTAATAGTCACTTGGCTTCTTGAATCTGCACACTTAGGTCTTTTGCCAAATATGGGAAATTTTCAGCCATTATTTATTTAAATAGTTTTTCAGTCCCATTCTCTCTTTCTGAGACTCTGATAACATAAATGCTAGCTTTTTTATTCTTGTCCCAGAGATTCTTTCTTTATCCCAGTCTATTTACTCTCTGTTTTTCAGATTTGCTAAGTTCTATTGACCTGTCCTCAAATTCTCTGATTCCATTTTCTGTCATATCAACCATACCATCGACCCACTCCAATGAGTTTTATATTTTCTAATTTTTAGTTGTATCATTTCCACCGCACTTTTTGTATACCTTCTTTTGGTTGAAATTTTGTACCTTTTCCTTTGTTTCTAGAGAACTTACAATTGCTTGAAGCATTTTTATGATAGCTGCTTTACTGTCCCATCTCAGTATTGGTGTCAGGTGATTATCTTTTCTAATTTGTGATTCCTGGTTCTAGGCATGATGGGTAATTTTCTATTGTATCCTGAACATTTAGCTATGATGTTAAGGGACTCTGAATCTTATTTAAATGTTTCATTTTAGCAGAAAGTCACTCTGTCTTTAGGTTTGACCCCCAGGTCCTGGCCTCGCACTATGGGCTGTGTTTGTTCCAATGACAGTTTTCAAAACTCTTGTGATGCTATGACTGTGTTTGGTTTATTTGGTAACAGTGTTGCTCCCACTTTTCCCTGCTGGTATTTTTGGAGAGTGTGGATGGAGCTTCCCAAAACAGGCTTCTTTGTGTCTCTAGGTAGGGGATGCTGTGGCCCAAAATAGGAAAAGTTTCACTGGCTGAGCCACCGATGTATCAGGGTCACCCTTCCCAGTGTCTCCTGGCCACCTGGTATCTGTCAGTAGGGGAGGAGAATCTCTTCCTCTGCTGGGCAATTTAAGGTGGGGGAGAGGGGACATGTCCTTGCTGGTGCTGCCTAGCTGCCAGGTGTCTTGCATTTAGATGGGGAGTCTCAGGTATGTGGGGATAAAGAACACTTTGTGGGACAGGGGGACAGGTTATTTCTTTGGCAGAATTGCCCTGGCTGCTACCAGCCAACTACCTAGTGTCTCTAGGTGAGGGGAGGGGAGTGTCAGTCCTGTGAGAAAAGAGAGCACCTCTCTTCTCCATTTACTGTTATCAGTGGTCCTAATTGATACCACCTGCAGGTGCTGCTGGGCTCACCTGGTCTTGTCAGCAGGACTTCCATTCCACCCAGGGAGAAATGAGCCTATTTGGGCTGTCTTTTGCTAGTTTTGGATCCAGGAAATACTGGGCCACTTTCTTCTATAGGGTGGGGGAGTGTAAGAAGCACTGTCACTATGTTGTTATTCTAGTCACAAGGTCCATTCTCCAGGAAGTAGAGCTTATTTCCACCCCCCCCCCCAGGAGTATGAGCTGCACTTAGTAATTACTTTTAACGAACAGGGTATGCAAAGAGAAAAATGGTTGATTTTGTAGTGGAGAAACCTGTCCTACACTACCTTTATCAAGTGATCAAGGTTAACATCACCAGGATTAATCATGTTGGCATCATGTACCCCTTTATATGGTACACTTCACTTCTGTGGTATTCTTGCAAAAAGTCCATGATGCAAGTCTAAGGAGAAAACTTCAGAAAATCCCAAACTGAGGGGCATTCAATACAATAGCTGACTAGCTCTTTTCAAGTATCAAGGTCATGAAAGATGGAAACAGTGAAACTGTCACAGATTTGAGGAGACTAAAGAGACATGATGACTAAATGCATTGTCACATCCTAGACTGGATCCTAGATCATAAAAAGGACAATAGTGGAAAATCTGAATACAGTGTGCAGCTCCTAATAGTGATGTCCCAATGTTACTTCCTTAGCTTTAATAAATGTACTATGATTATATAAGCTGTTGATATTAGGAGGAAAAAGTGAAGTTACCAGTTGCCACTGGCATTCTACTGTAAGCAATAGACTTCATTGACTTATATATTTATTGTTATGGACTTGTAAGTTTCTCTTTTTCTTCCCAGTGGTTTATAAGTGTACTCAAGTAGTTTGGTGCTCAAATCATCCCAGATTTG